>NC_090729.1:189303928-189326428 GCF_036898095.1 Palaemon carinicauda | reverse complement strand
ATATATATATATATATATATATATATATATATATATATATATATATATATATATATATATATATATATATATATATATATATACATATATATATACATATATATATATATATATATATATATATATACATATATATATACATATATATATATATATATATATATATATATATATATATATATATACACACACACACACACACACTTACATTTACACATACTACACACACACATACATAATATATATATATATATATATATATATATATATATATACATATATATATATATATATATATATATATATATATATATATATATATATATATATATATATATAAAACATACAAGGTAAAACAAATAGCCTAGTAATTATCATGATACTCAACTATTGTTGAATATATTCTTCTCGTAATTGCTATAACAAACTTAAACGATATCAATCTCCTTTCAAACCAATGACGGGAAACAAATTGATAAACTAAAATATATATATATATATATATATATATATATATATATATATATATATATATATATATATATATATATAAATGCATTCTTTACAATATGATATCTATTATCACCCACAGTAAATGATTGTCTCCAAGCATATGTGCTTTTAAAATGCAATCCTTCTTTCCTTCTAAATCAGGGATTTCGTCAGAGTCGGCGAGCACACGATAGGACAGGATCCTGACTGCGACCCTTTCGGCCGATGCGCCCCAAGGCCTCAGGATATCCGAGTCGAGCGCATTGTCAAACATCCGTCTTACAACAAGCCTTGCAAAGACTGCAATGACATTACTCTTCTGAGACTGGCCACGCCAGTTGTCCTCCATCGACGTGAGTATTTAATAAGGGTCCCTTATGTCCTAACAGGACTTAAATTTTTAAGGATTAATAAGGGCCCCTTATGTCTTAACAGGGCTTAAACTTTTAAGGATTAATAAGGGTCCCTTATGTCCTAACAGGGCTTAAACTTTTAAGCATTAATAAGGGTCCCTTATGTCCTAACAGGGCTTAAACTTTTAAGGATTAAAAAGGGTCCCTTATGTCCTAACAGGGCTTAAACTTTTAAGGATTAATAAGGGTCCCTTATGTCCTAACAGGGCTTAAACTTTTAAGGATTAATAAGGGTCCCTTATGTCCTAACAGGGCTTAAACTTTTAAGGATTAATAAGGGTCCCTTATGTCCTAACAGGGCTTAAACTTTTAAGGATTAATAAGGGTCCCTTATGTCCTAACAGGGCTTAAACTTTTAAGGATTAATAAGGGTCCCTTATGTCCTAACAGGGCTTAAACTTTTAAGGATTAATAAGGGTCCCTTATGTCCTAACAGGGCTTAAACTTTTAAGGATTAATAAGGGTCCCTTATGTCCTAACAGGGCTTAAACTTTTAAGGATTAATAAGGGTCCCTTATGTCCTAACAGGGCTTAAACTTTTAAGGATTAATAAGGGTCCCTTATGTCCTAACAGGGCTTAAACTTTTAAGGATTAATAAGGGTCCCTTATGTCCTAACAGGGCTTAAACTTTTAAGGATTAATAAGGGTCCCTTATGTCCTAACAGGGCTTAAATTTTTAAGGATTAATAAGGGTCCCTTATGTCCTAACAGGGCTTAAACTTTTAAGCATTAATAAGGGTCCCTAATGTCCTAACAGGGCTTAAACTTTTAACTTAATTAATTAACCCTTTCGCCCCCAAAGGACATACCGGTACGTTCATGCAAAACACTTGTTATTTACATGTTTTTGATAACTTTATGAGAAACCTAAGGCATTTTCCAAAAGAATGACACCAACCTGACCTCTCTATGACAAAAATTGAGGCTGTTAGAGCAATTTCAAAAAAATATAGGCTATAGCAAAATTTGCTCGAAATTTAACCTTACCTTGGGGGTAAAAGGGTTAATTATCTTAGTTTGAGGTAATTTGCATGTTTTCAATGTAATTTTTAAGGTACTAATATTTTCAAGGTAATTCTAAGGTAATTTCGGTTTTTCCAGCTTCAAATTTAAGAAAATTGGAAGGGGTTTAAGTTAATCTAAGGTAAAAAGTAGCAGCATCTAAGGTAATGGCCACATGCTCAAGTTTAAACCCTATGACCTAATGACATAAGAGAGATTAGTTCACCGAAAGTTCAGCTGGGCTCCACAAGGCACTGGAAGAGTTGGAAGAACCAGGCCTACATAGCTGAAGACTATGAAGCGCGAAGTAGATGATGATGAATGGAGAAGTATTGAATTAAAAGCTCAAGATAGAGACGACTGGCGAAATTTAACCGAGGCCCTTTGCGTCAATGGGCGTAGGAGATGATGATGATGTTCTAGTGACAAGAAATTTAGAATGCATATTTGTCACTCAAAACAAGTTATCATTATTAAATTATTACTAGCTAAGCTACAACCCTAGTTGGAAAAGCAAGATGCATAAGCTCAAGGGCTCCAACAGGGAAAATAGCCCAATGAGGAAAGGAGATAAGGAAATAAATAAACGATATGAGAAGTAATGAACAATGAAAATAAAATATTTAAAAACCAGTAACAATATTAAAACATTTTCTCAAACTATTCTCAAGTTTAAAGGTCACTCGCGAATGCCAGAGGCAAGGGACAGTAATAATGCCCTAGCAGGACAATGCCCTAGAGACTGGCCATATATACATGTGATCAGCGCCCAAGCCCCCTCTCCAACCAAGCTAGGACCAGGGTGGGCCAGGCGATTGGTGCTCATGACTCAGAAGGTAAAGCTATAGGCTCCCCCGGAACCCCCATCCTTAGCTCACAAGGATGGTGAGGTTGCAGACAATACAAGAAACTATCGAGCTTGAGCGTTGCTCGAATCCCAGTTGGCGGATTACCAATCAGGGACGTTTCCAATAGGCCACCGTAACCTTATGTTTATCTCTAAGAAACATTTCACTTGGTAGGATTTTATGGTGCAATGGGGTTGCGGTGGCCTGTTCCTTTGGTCGCTGCAATCTCACCATCCTTGTGAGCTAGGGTTAGGGGGTTTAAGGGGAGCCTATAGGTCTACCTGCTGAGTCATCAGCAGCCATTGCCTGACCCTCCTTGGTCCTAGCTTGGGTGGAGAAGGGTCTTGGGCGATGATCATATGCATATATGGTCAGTCTCTGCTTGCTAGGGCAATGTCACTGTCCTTTGACTCTGCCATTAATGTGTGGTCTTTAAGCCTTTAAGGCTTCTCATTATCATCATTTTATGATAATTATTTATGTACCAGGTCGTCCCCGCTTCAAATTGATCGCAATAATTAGAAAAAAAAAAATTATTCCAGGAACAAATTGGTTTAAATATCGAAGCAGAGGACCATGGTTAAAAAAAAAAAAAAAAAAAAAAAAAAAAAAAGGGTCAGTGACATGAAAATGGATAAGAATGGAGAGGTCATATTGGTTGAAATTGTTAAAAGATACAAAAAGGAATAGAAGACTTTCGTGAGTTTCTCGATATTACCACCCAGCCAGCAGGTGCATGCCAGCTTATTTGACCTTCGACCTGTAACATCTGTCGTGTTGCAAAACGTAAGAGTAGAATTCCGGCGTTGCCACATTAGGTCGATTTCATTCATTAATTCTCATTCAGAGTCGGAATGACATTGTATATCTGGCATATAATTTTTTCCCGATTCAAGTGAAATTTTATGAATGGACATTCTGAAAAGACTTATAGTGACTTGAGTCAATGCTTTTCACGCCTGTGTCATCCTGATTTGTTAACTATTAGTTATTAACTTGTGTGTGTGTGTATATATATATATATATATATATATATATATATATATATATATATATATATATATATATATATATATATATATATATGCTTAGCGCAGCTGACCTGTCTGTTATCCATCATGACTAATATAATACAAAATAGGACAACAAGGGTTCCAAAGAATGGGTATAAACTTAACTGACATTATCATTTGTTGATAATTTTTTTGTATCTATCTTTCCATTTCATTGCATTTCTTATATGGATTTCCTCTTTTCACATAAGTGAATTCAGTTTTTTTTTTCTCTTTTATAGTTTATTTTGTTTTTCCATATAAATGAACACTCATTCGAAAAAAAAATAATGAAGCGTTTTCGTCAGTTATCTAAGTACTAAAATAGTCCGTATCTCTCGCTTTGCTCCATACAAAGTATTATTAACATTAAACTATTGCCTTTACAGAGCAGAATTCAAGTTACACGTTTATGTAACTATAGTCCATTTCTTTTATCGAGGCAGATTTGCACCGACTCGCAGCGGTGCCCTTTTAGCTCGGCAAAATTTTCCTGATCGCTGATTGGTTAGAATTATCTCGTCCAACCAATCAGCGATCAGGAAACTTTTCCGAGCTAAAGGGGCACCGCTGCGAGTCGGTGCAAATCTGCATCGCTAAAAGAAATTGACTATAGAGGGACACTCGTTAGAGGTCAGACCTCAGCCACGGAAGCTTATTTCTCCACCTTATGCTTAACTTTGACCTTTGACCTTAACATGTATTAATTGGCATGGATTTCCCTACATTCATATATGAACCAAGCTTGAAGTCTCTGTGGCAACGATGTCGAAACGTATGGCTGATTAAGTGCATTTGGACATTTTGCTTGACCGTGACCTTGACCTTCCAAAATTTAATCATTTCAAGCTTTTTACATAACAGTTATTCCCTGCAAGTTTCATTACAAATTGTGGCCAGGAAGCTGTTCACAAAACAAATACAAACGGGAGCGAAAACATAACCTCCTTCCAACTTTCATTGACGGAGGTAATAATAGTTATTCGAAGCTACCTCTCTCTCTCTCTCTCTCTCTCTCTCTCTCTCTCTCTCTCTCTCTCTCTCTCTCTCTCTCTCTCTCTCTCTCCTTTATTTTTTCGAAGCAACAGGACACAAAACTAACAAAGAGCTGACGTGCGCAGAAAAGAAAATTAGGTACGTAGGGTTTACTTAACCCAAGACTGGGCACGCTTAGTAGTAGTAGTAGTAGTAGTGGTAGTAGTAGTAGTAGTAGTAGTAGTATCTAAGTTATGTGTTTAGCAGTACAATTTATATATTAAAGAGACCATCTAAAATTTCAATATGGGGATGTATATAAAATCAAGCTCTCTCTCTCTCTCTCTCTCTCTCTCTCTCTCTCTCTCTCTCTCTCTCTCTCTCTCTCTCTCTCTCATACACTCACACACACACACACACACACACACATATATATATATATATATATATATATATATATATATATACATACACATACATATAGGCTATATATATATATATATATATATATATATATATATATATATATATATATATATATATATATATACATATAGGCTATATATATACATATATATATATATATATATATATATATATATATATATATATATATACATATAGGCTATATATATATATATATATATATATATATATAGGCTATATATATATATATATATATATATATATATATATATATATATATATATAAAATATAATTGTCCAATAATATCTTTTTTTCCCATTAGGTTACGTGATGCCAATTTGCCTGCCTCTAAATCCTGTCGAGGACATGGGCTTCCCTATAGAAGAACTTCAGGGCAAAGCAGCGTGGGCCGCAGGCTGGGGCACCATTTCTCAAAGTAAGAAAAACAAAAGAAGAGTCGAATATTCATTAAAGACAGAAAGAGGAGCGAAATAGCCCACGATATCGTAAAGAAACATTATTTTTTTAACACAAGTGTTTACCCTTTGCAGTAGTGATATCATGGAACATCGAAGCTTTTAGCTTTATGATTTTCTTTTGATTAAATTTAATGTCTATCATCTTAAATATCGACTGATTTTATATAATTATCACATTATTGAAGCAAAGCATTTCATCACTGTAATTTATCGAGTACTGAGAAATCTAAACACTTGAAAAAAATCTCTTGTACTGTATAATTTAGAAATTACCTAAAGGCCTTAAGGTTTTATATGAATTTGAATATTTCAAAATATACTAAAGCTTGGCCTAATGCTCGTAAATATTCACCTCAATGTTTCTTGGCATTAACGATCTGTCAATCCACTATACCAAATCGCCTGAAAAAAATGCCTTTGACTTTATTTTGTTATATAACCAATAATATTTTTTGAGTGATTTCTGAAATCAACATGTTTCTCCGCAGATCCCTTCATCACCATTACCCCTGATATCCTTCAGCAAGTGTTGCTCCCTATCCAGAGGCTTCCCTTTTGCCAGAGTATAACTAAATCTGTCAATGTACTTTACCAAATCGCCTGTAAAAAATGCCCCCCCCCCCCCAAAAGAAAAAAAAAAATATTTTCTTAGTGATTTCTGAAATCAACATATTTCTCCGCAGATCCCTTTATCACCATTACTCCTGATATCCTTCAGCAAGTGTTGCTCCCTATCCAAAGGCTTCCCTTTTGCCAGAGCATAACTAAATCTGTTAATCTACTTTACCAAATCGCCTGTAAAAAATGCCCCCCCCCCCCCCCCAAAAAAAAAAAAAAAAAAAAAAAAAAACATTTTCTTAGAGATTTCTGAAATCAACATGTTTCTCCACAGATCCCTTCATCACCATTACCCCTGATATCCTTCAGCAAATGTTGCTCCCTATCCAGAGGCTTCCCTTTTGCCAGAGCATAACTAAATCTGTCAATCTACTTTACCAAATCGCCTGTAAAAAAGCCCCCCCCCCCAAAAAAAAAAAAAAATTTTCTTGGTGATTTCTGAAATCAACATGTTTCTCCGCAGATCCCTTCATCACCATTACTCCTGATATCCTTCAGCAAGTGTTGCTCCCTATCCAGAGGCTTCCCTTTTGCCAGAGCATAACTAGCAGCTACCCTGATCAGTCTATGGTTCTGTGTGCAGGAGGAGACGGGAAAGATACATGCCGAGGAGACTCAGGTGAGAGCTATGTCTTCTATTGCTATCATTATTATTTGTTAAGCTAAAACCCTAGTTCAATCAAACCACTGTTCTCTAGTCTTGGGTAGTGCCACAGCCTCTGTACCATGGTCTTCCACTGTCTTGGGTTAGAGTTCTCTTGCTTGAAGGTACACTCGGGCACACTATTCCATCTAAATTCTATTTCTCTTGTTTTTTTTCCAAGTTTTTATAGTTTATATAGGAAATATTTGTTTAAGTGTTGTTGTTAATCTTTGAATATTTTATTTTTCCTAGATTCCTTTCCTCACTGGGCTATTTTCCCTGTTGGGGCCCCTCACCTTATAGCATCCTGCTCTTCCAACTAGGGTTGTAGCTTAGCAAGTAATAATAATAATAATAATAATAATAATAATAATGTAGGATGGTATAAACCCAAGGACTCCAACAGGGAAAAATAGCTCAAGTGAGAAAAGGCAATAAGGAAACAATAGCTGCTTGAGTGTACCATCAAGCAAGAGACATTGGATGACAATGGTACAGAGGCTATAACACTACACAAGACTACAGAACACTGGTTTGATTTTAAAGTGTAATACTAGAAGAGCTGCTTACCATAGCTATAAGTCTAGGCTATTTAGAATTTGGTGATAGATTTATATGTGCATATATGTCTACCTTCAGATAGAGGAGTCTAGTTTGGACAGGTTAATTTGCTAACAGAAGTGGTCAAAGAGAAAAGTTTAGAAACATAGGCTAGTACTAAGAGCGAGAATAGTAGCCTGGCAGGAATAAGACGGTCAGATACAGGACGGTTGCTGTGAACCTGACAAAGAACGGGTTTCATGTAAGATCAGAGATAGACCAATAAGATGAATAAGTCAGGATAGCTTGAAACAAGCAATAAAAAAAACCTTATTGGCTGATAAAACACAAACGTATACGTCATGCAAACTAAGAAATCAATAGATTTAAAGAACCTTTGGATGTATGATGTCATATATTTATAGCATGGAAGCCTACTTGAAGTTGTCCTCCCGTGAAAAAATAAATAAATAAAAAAAAATCCGTTGCAATTTCTTTGGCATAATTCATAAATCATTGTTCCTTTCCATAGCATTTAGGCCTAGTTAGCCATTAACTAAAACCCGTTCTAGGCGCTCATTCTACTCGTTATCTTTTCCATTAACATGGTTATTTCTGAGCATCTATATACTAAAAAAATCACATTTGCCCCCTCCATCAACTTTATATATATATATATATATATATATATATATATATATATATATATATATATATATATATATATATATACATATACCAAGGCACTTCCCCCAATTTTGGGGGGACTCAGGCTGGAGGAACGTAGAGAGTAGAGGTCCCCTTTTTTGTTTTGTTTCATTGTTGATGTCGGCTACCCCCCAAAATTGGGGGAAGTGCCTTGGTATATGTATGTGTGTGTGTATATATATATATATATATATATATATATATATATTACGCAATACTGATTAGAAATGGTGTCATTACTACTTGTGTTTGTGAAAGTCATTTGAAGCTGGCGTTAATCATTACCATACGTATTGAATAATCAAGAGGACATTTGTCAGTCTTATTAAAAGCACAATTATAACTGTATCAGAATGAAAATACCAAATTGTAACCAGTAGGTCTATGTGAAAATCAAATCTATCTGGCTGATGACATTTCCAGTTAATCCGATATTTTATACAATGTATAAATCCACCGTTATAATATCTACGCTTACTCTTATAATCTTACTGCAATAGTATAAACTAGTATACTAGTTACCGGGAAAATACACAGTGTACCCGTTTCGTTCAAGGTACACTCGGGCACACTATTCTATCTTATTTCTCTTCCTCTTGTTTTGTTAAAGCTTTGATAGTTTATATAGGGAGATATTTATTCTGATATTGTTAAGTGTTCTTACAATACTTAATTTTTCCCTGTTTCCTTTCCTCAATGGGCTATTTTCCCTGTTGGAGCCCCTGGGCTTATAATAGCCTGCTTTTCCAACTAGGGTTTTAGCTTAGCAAGTAATAATAATAATAATAATAATAATAATAATAATAATAATAAAAATGTTTTAGCTTAGCAAGTAATAATAATAATAATAATAATAATAATAAAAACGGAAAAAGTAATTCCACCACCCCAGCTATATAAAAAGAGCAAGTGTCTGGCTATATATCCGGTGAGGTCCAGCCTAGGGTCCAGCTCTCCCCCGTCCTTGCGCTAGGGGGTTAGAAGCGAGCAGTCATACCCTGGTGAGAGCAGGGTGCATGTGTGCGTACCAATATGAATATTTAGCTGTCATTTTTTATTTCTTCTGTACATAAGTTGCGTATAAAGTGTCTCAATTAAAAAGGAACTATGAAACCATTGAACTGAGTGAGCATCCATCACTACATCAAATGTTTCTTGATTTACCATTGAAACTCAAATTATTATCATTATTATTATTACTATCCAAGCTACAACCCTAGTTGGAAAAGCAAGATGCTATAAGCCCAGGGGCTCCAACAGGGAAAAATAGCCCAGTGAGGAAAGGGAATAAGGAAATAAATAAATGAAGAGAACAAATTAACAATAAATTATTCTAAAATAAGTAACAACGTCAAAACAGACATGTCATATATAAACCACAAGGAAAATACGAATGGCTGCATAAATATGCAGTGAGGTTTATTGCTTAAAGAGACAAATACGTATGGAAGGATTTGCCAACGAGGGTAACAAAGGGATAGATGTGGAGAGGTTTGAAAATAACTTAGACCCCTAAGAGTCAGTGGGACCTAAGACCGTCATATGAAAACTTCTAGCCAGCGAAAGATTTCCACTTATACCTATGTTCAAATAACCATATATATATATATATATATATATATATATATATATATATATATATATATATATATATATACATATTAATGTCTGAATGCACTGTGATACACGTTTCCTGCACCAGGGTTGGATTTCCGACCGGTCAGAAGCTATTGTCTTTGGGTGGTTTCGCCTTAGGGCTTTGATCCCATGGCCGATAAGAGAATCCAGACATTGATGTATTAATACATACATATATACATATATATATATATATATATATATATATATATATATATATATATATATATATATATATATATATATGCCTTATTTGAATATGAAAAAAGTCTAAATGTGAAAGATTTATCATATCCCTATGTATGAATGATCAGCCTCTATTTCCTTTTTCCAGGCGGTCCGCTTGTCGTCACCAATAATTTCGGCAGCAAGTACTTCTTGATTGGACTAACGAGTAAAGGACCAGGAGCGTGTGGATCTAAAGATACCCAGGGAGTCTACACGGCCATTCATCACTACGTCCCCTGGATCCTCAGTAATCTAGAACCTTGAATACAGCGAACGTGGAGCCATAGCCCACGAGGTACAGTCACTCATATAAGTTTATGGATGTCCGTGTGTTTGAGAGAGATTTATACTCCACACCTTTCTGGACGACAGGTGTCTGGGAGCGCGAGACCGGTCAAATATTCAACTATACACACAGTTGACCGTTTTCGCACTCCCAGACACCTGTCGTCTAGAAAGGGGTGACATAGAAATCTCTCTTAAACACCCGGACATCCATCAACTTATATGAGTGACTGTACCACAACTATTGGTCGTTTGCGTGGTGAAATCTGGGAAAAGTTGTAACAGTAATGATTACGAACATGTAGTACTTTTTCCCCAGATTTCATTCATAAAATCTTGACTTACGTTGTGATATCTTGTACATGTGCTGAAAAGTTACCACACCGTATCAGGACAGAAAAAGGTTAACAGCTTATTATTATTGTCCAGCTTATCAAATTAACTGGAAAGTGGTTATTTTATTTGGGCTACATCAAATAGATAATTATTTTCATACCTAGTAATAATTCTAATTGCAGTTCTCAAGTGAGTAAAACTATACTCTCGGTAAACAATGTCTTTGAATTCTCCTATGTATTGGGCTTGTAAACAATGTCTGAATTCTCCTATATATTGGACATATAAACAATGTCTTAATAACTTCTATGTACTGGACATATATCAATGTCTGAATTCTTCTATGTTTTGGCATATAAACAATGTCTTTGAATTCTCCCATGCATTAAGCATATTCACCTTCCAAAGAATATCTAAAGAAGTACATTGTTCCAAAAATGATTATTAGTTATTTTATGACGTGTAACTACTAGATTCACTAACTTATTGCTTCACATTCACATACAAAACTGCTAACTCATAAAAAAATGCTTTTGATCATACTGAAGTATCATTAATCTTGTAATTAGTTGTGTAGTAAATCCATTAGGCCTACTATTAAACCATGATCCATGTTATAATTATTATTATTATTATTATTATCATCATCATCATCATTAATATTACCATTATCATTATAATTATATCATCATTAATACTAGTAGGCCTATAAGCCAAACAGCCCAATGCTACAAGCATAAGAGGAACAACAATGAGAGCAGCTTAATGCGCTATAGAGAAACGAAAAAGAAAAACAAAATATATGAATAACAACATAAACTGAACAATATGAATAACGGATAAACGAATAAGAAAATGAATAGCTTAATTGGTTTTACTCATTCCAGCGAAATAACTCTCTTTAAATGATAGGCCCACAGTAGTCAAAGTAGTGTGTGATATCTCGTTTATAAGTATTCTCGAGAAAAGCTGATCTATTTTTATCTCTGCTACGATGTATGAATCTCGTTATTCATTAAGCAGTGAAATGATTTGTTTAGTAAAACGATATCTTACTAAAAATAAAAATCTGTGTCCAATTAGTTGTCTTTTAATCCTACACTTCCTTGACTAATAATGTCCCTTAAGTACTTATATATATATATATATATATATATATATATATATATATATATATATATATATATATATATATATATATATATATATACAGTATGACTGAAATAATAATATCAATTCCCTTATATCGCAAGAGGGTCTGCCCCTCTCTTTCATTCTTCTCCTGTACTTCTCTTTCTCCCTATTTCTTAAATCTTTCCCATCCCGAGTACTTGCCTTTGAGCTATAAACTGGATTGTATCCAGGGGTACTCTTCCTTTCCCCATATTCCCCAATTCCCTATTCTTATTATTATGTGTGTGTATACACAGTATATATATATATATATATATATATATATATATATATATATATATATATATATACACATACAAATGCAGCAGTTTCTAGTCAACTACAGAACAAATGACTCAGACATATCCTTATTCATGTCTAATGTTTGGCCAGTTTTCATCACCACGCCGGTCACTAATGAATAGGTGATGGTGGGGGATTTCAGTCAGATCGCTCAAGACAAACCAACCTAGTACAGGTAACCCGGACTAGTACAGCTTTGATGACCAGGGGGGTACACAAACCCTTTCACCACGCATGAAATATATATAATTCAAAACTCATTAGATTTGTGCTCAAAAACATATCCTTATAAATATAAAACATGCAGCGCATATGTTAAAAAAAAATATTTCATTTCAAATTTATAAACATTATCGATTTGTTTACGATCAACTATCCTTTATTGCTAATATTAATTATGAAACAAGCTAACTATTACGTTTAAACCGGCAACATTGCCTGTGATTAGTATAAACGTTACAACTCTTAACTTCAGACCAATACCTTTGATCTTGTACCACACATAAACAAACACTAACTGATAAAATTAATAACAGCAATAATGTATATATCAATTATATTTAACGAAATGTGCTCATTAAAAATCGGTTGTAGAAACATTACGGCCAACGATTTCGAAGTCAAAAGACTGAGTCAAATTTAAAAAATCCTGGCCAGTAGCCATCCAGCAGTGACAGTGGGAGCACGTGTTCCGTTGTTGCTCCTCAAGAACCGGTTATTAAACTAGGTTCCATTGCACTAAAGGAAAACTGAGAAAATTGTCGTCTAGTGAGTGGTTATTGGAGTAAATGAATCTTTAGTGTATTAATTGATTCCAAAACTAGGTTTATACAAATAATGATGACCAGTGTTTCACAAATTACAAGCCTATTAATATGCTACATCCAAGCAGCCTTATCATACATAGTTCCAGAAATATGTAAGGATATCTACATTTGAAGGTAAGAAAGGCGTAATGTCAGGCTTATAAAATAAATAGTTATAGGCTATTTGTACAAATAGGGAGACGGATATATTATATATATATATATATATATATATAGAGAGAGAGAGAGAGAGAGAGAGAGAGAGAGAGAGAGAGAGAGAGAGAGAGAGAGAGAGAGAGAGAGAGACTAGTTGGACGTTCTATTTTACGTAAACCTAACCTGTTTTGTTTTCAGCACGTTTGAACATTGACTGACATCCATAGGTTTACTTCATATGGTATTTTACGTCAGTTAGGCCTACAAAATTGTGAAATCTATATGAATAATAATCAAAACTACAAAAATACATCGATAAACTGTAATAATACCTGTTACAGGTGTACGAATACGAAAAAGAAATTAGATGAAACTAGGCCTAGGCTCATCATTGGTTTTGACTAGTAATCTTATGTATTGTAGATTGTCCGGCCCTTATATCCTGATAAAGGCGCTTGCAATATTGCAGGGCGTGATGATAATCCCATACGTGCATCCTATATTAACCTAACCCTTTTACATTGGCCTTGGCCTAACCTAAGGCAACCGTATCCTTGACCTGACGTAGGAATCCAGGAATCCGGGCATTATCTGTTCCATCCTAACCTGATTATTATTATTATTATTATTGTTGTTTTCTTTGATCCCCTTTGAATACATAAGTTGTGTATCCTATATTAGAATAACCCTCTTATATTGGCCTTGGCCTAACCTACGACAACCGTATCCTTGACCTGCCACAGGAACCCGGGCATTACCTGTTCCATCCTAACCTGTCACGCCCTGCATCACAGGACGTAAAAATACCATCGTGAATATAAGCTTACCTTTATTTCAACTAAACTGCAAACTATATTCCTCGGTAAACATTTCCTGCGCGTTAATATCATAATAAATCCAGCCATGTTAATAGTACGACCTCACAACACAAGTTCACAACGTAAACTGCCTCGAGAAGTTTAACTTTCCCTCCAAAATCCAAGTAATGATGAAACGAGTGTTTTGATTGGTCGGGTGACGAAGGCGCTTCTAAAACCGCCTGTGATTGGCTGTTGAAAAGTGTTGCCATTTCGGAAGTGAGGCAGACAGGAGCAATAATTTTTTTTTTATCTTTTATTATAAAAATACAATTACATCTTAGCAATTTACATTATATACGTAATTATTCTTTACAAAATACTGATATAAACTACATTGTTTTACATAGCTATAAATTAGCTCAATACAAATTAAATCAATTAATAAATATATATGCAATAAATTTTATTGTACAAACGTTCTTTATCTTATAATCATATTAAATATTTAAGTAATTATCATAAATGTACTCTAGGAGCAATAATTGATAGGTATTGTATTACGTAAATAACATTTTTTATTTATTCTTTGGACAAATATATTTTTACGATATAAATGATAACGATTTTCTTGATTTGGTAGAAAGGGAATATATAAGAATATATAATTCAGTACATTATTCTTTTATTGTATTTACTTTATTTTGTAACAATGATGCTAATACTTATAGTCATTATCATCATCTACACCCATTGACAAAAAGGTTGTGATAATGTTGTTATTGTTCTTTAAATTGTCTATTAGTTTATTTTCATATTTCCATTCCCTGTTGAAGCTCTTGGACTTGAAAAATCCTCCTTTTCCAACTAGGGTTGTAGCTTAGCAAATGATAATGATAATTACAGGGACGCTCAGTAGAGCGCAAACCTCCTCCACGGCAGCTTATTTCTGATTTGCTCAACCTTGACCATGACCTTTGACCTTAACGTATATTAATTGGCGTGGGGTTTCATACACACAAATATGAGGCAAGTTAGAAGTCGCTGTGACAACGATGTCTAAACTTACGGCTGATTACGCGAATTAGACATTTTGCCTGACCGTGACCTTAACCTTTGACCTTGACCTTCCGAAATTTAATAATTTCCAGCTTTTTACATAACAGTTAATCTCTGCAAGTTTCATTACTCTACTATTAAAATTGTTGCTAGGAAGTTGTTCACTAACAAACACACACACAAACAGGGGGTAAAACATAACCTCCTTCCATCTTCGTTGGTGGAGGCAATAATAATAATAATAATAATAATGGAGTACGAACAATAAGCCACTGGTTATTATAAAACTGTAGGAGTGTTGCCGAATGCTATTGCCTACTTTTCATTGTCTTTTTTTATTTTGTCTTATATCTTTATCTTATTACATTTCACACCATACTGTGGTTAATGACATTTCTCAGTAATTGTTTTACTGTATGAATAAAGACAAATATAAAAACATAAAGTTGAATTTATGAAGAAAACTGTTAGGCCTATGTTTCAGAAGTTTCAACTTTTGGCGGGAGAAATTGCGAAGCCTCTAAAACCACAATTTCGTGATTATTATTATTATTATTATTATTATTATTGTTGTTGTTGTTGTTGTAAGCCAATCAGCATCCATAATTGGAGAAGCAAATTTTACAGGTCTCATAGAGAAAATATATGATTGGTTAAGTGACTAAAATGCTTCTAAAACCGTTATTATTATTATTATTATTATTATTATTATTATTATTATTATTGCTGTTGTTGTTATTAGCTAAGCTACAACCCTAGTTGGGAAAGCAAGATGCTGTTAGGCCTAGGGCTCCCACAGGGAAAAATAGCCCACTGAGGAAAGGAAATAAGGAAATGAATAAACGATATGAGAAGTAAGAACAATTAAGATAAAATAAAAAAAAAAAACCGTAACATTACAATAGATATTTCATATATAAGCTATAAAAAAGACTTGTCAGCCTTTTCAACTTAAAAAACAATTTCTGCAAATTTGAACTTCAGGATATTGAAAGTTTCGTAGATGTTAAGACAAAAGAGAAACACAATAGTTTGAGCACTTTGAAAGCAATAATAGATAATTATTGTGACATTACGTAGATGTGAAAAAGATAGAGCGAAAATATATTAGTATTAAGGGTAGAAGAGACTCTTTAGCTATGGTAAGCGGCTCTTCGATGAGAAGGACACTCCAAAATCAAACCATTGTTCTCTAGTCTTGGGTAGTGCCATAACCTCTGTACTATGGTCTTCCACTGTCTTGGGCTCTTGCTTGAGGGTACACTTGGGCACACTATTCTATCTAATTTCTCTTCTTGTTTTGTTATAGTTTTAATAGTTTATATAGGAAATATTTATTTTAATATTGTTACTGTTCTTAAAATGTTTTTTTCCTTGTTTCCTTTCCTCACTGGGCTATTTTCCCTGTTGGGGCCCCTGGGCTTATAGCATTCTGCTTTTACAACTAGGGTTGTAAATTAGCAAGTAATAATAATAGTAATAATAATAAGGCAAACACGATACGAAGACCATTTGGTCTAAGTTGCACATGTAAACAGGAAGAGCCGATACAAACACACTATTATGAAACTTGTTTCGGTTACACTGATAAGGACGGCCTCGTTAATCTTTCGTTATCAGCTCTGTGAATCGACCTTTATCTAGAGCTGTGGATAGGAAGGTATCAGTAGCGTCAATTATACTCTTCGTTCTAGACGAACTTTGTGGTTTTTGAGTTAAAATGAACAGCATAAACTGTTTGGTTTTCATTTTTGGTTTTCTTCTTGTGGGTAAGTAGAGGATGTGTTCGTTCGTGTGTGTTCTTCACTTAAAAGATTGTTGTAATTGTTAAAATTGTTACTGTTTTTAGAATGATTTATTGTTAATTTGTTCTCATCATTTATTTATTTCCTTATTTCCTTTTCTCACTGGGCTATTTTTTCCCTATTGGAGCCCTTGGGCTTATAGCATCTTGCTTTTACAACTAGGGTTGTAGCTTGGCTAAGTAGAGGATGCGTTAGTTCGTTTGTGTTCTTCACCTAAAAGATTGTTGTAATTGTTAAAATTGTTACTGTATTTAGAATGATTTATTGTTAATTTGTTCTCATCATTTATTTATTTCCTTATTTTCTTTCCTCACTGGGCTATTTTTCCGTATTGGAGCCCTTGGGCTTATAGCATCTTGCTTTTACAACTAGGGTTGTAGCTTGGCTAAGTAGAGGATGCGTTCGTTCGTTTGTGTTCATCGCCTAAAAATTGTTTTAATTGTTTAAATTGTTACTTTTGTAGAATGATTTATTGTTAATTTGTTCTCATCATTTATTTATTTCCTTATTTTCTTTCCTCACTGGGCTATTTTTCCCTATTAGAATCCTTGGGCTTATAGAATCCTGCTTTTCCAACTAGGGTTGTAGCCTGGCTAATAATAATAATAATAATAATAATAAAATTCGTTTTCCGTTTAGTAATTTTAGTTGGGAAGACTTTAAAGTGAAGAATCTGTGAAGAGTTAATAATAATAATAATAATAATAATAATAATAATAATATAATTCGTTTTCCGTTTAGTAATTTTAGTTGTGAAGACTTTAAAGTGAAAAATCTGTGAAGAGTTAATATGATTTCCATTAGGATTAAGTGATATTTGATCACAGGTGGCAAATTCTATTCGTCTGGTGACGTTGTATAAGATTTCATATGTATATTTGAGTTAAAAATATGAATGTTAGTAACATACACAGTACGATAATGTAAGGAGGTAAAGCCTATAGTTCGTATAAAACTTGTTGTTACGGAAATTAAAACTTTAGACACTTAATAACTTTCTTCTTGGCTAATTTTTATCACGAAGTTCAGTCAGGCTTTAATACTGAGCCTGTAATGGCATTTGTAAGACGACGCTGTCGTAGACTGAATGTACTCCACCTTGTTTGTGATATATATATATATATATATATATATATATATATATATATATATATATATATATATATGTATATATATAGGCATATATATATGTATATATATATATATATATATATATATATATATATATATATATATATATATTATATCTTGGCTAAAAACAATGGATTATTATCATTTAGACATAGGCTGAGTACATTTTTTATTCTAAATAATCATCTCTGAAACTACATATGAAAATTGATTAGACTAATGATTGCAAATATAGGAATAATACATTCTATTTAATTTTTAGCATTCTTGAACACTGGGATTTTGGAAAGTTGTAACCTCTAACCTAAAGTTTGAACTTAGAAATTCTGAATGAGGGTAGGAATGGTTTTCATGAGGGTTTAATAAAAAGGGCAACATGTCTTAGTTTTGTAAGAAATTTACTCCTGTAGAATTATTTTCAAAGGAAACTATTTATGTGTTAGTACACCAAACTTTCAACTGGGCTCCACAAGGCACTAGGCTGAGGACTATGAAGCGTGAAATGGGAGATGATGATAGGGACGACTGGCGAAATTTAACTGAGGCCCTTTGCGTCAATAGGCGTAGGACATAATGGTGATGCTGAAAGCTTTCACTTTGTAAAGTTTCTTTTACAATTATCATGCTGAAGTGTTCATAAGTGTGACACTTAAAATTCAAGTTTTTAAAAACCTTTTCGAATATTTTTTTTCATATTTATATGTGAGATTTAGGTGGAAGAAATACCCCTTCATATTTATAGCAGTGATTTATTTTGCATGAACAATATTCCTTGATTGACTCCCAAGAAGTATATTGAATAGGCTGACATGTTTTTTTTAGTATATATATGAAAGACTTATTTTACTGCTGTTACCGTTCTTAAAATATTTTATTTTGATTGTCCATTACTTCTCGTGTAGTTTATTTCCCTATTTCCATTCCTCACTAGGCTATTTTTCCCTGTTGGAGCCCTTAGGCCTATAACATCCTGCTTTTCCAACAAGTGTTGTGGCTTAGCTAGTAGTAGTTATAATAATAATAATAATAATAATAATAATCCTCGATCTTCCTCAGCCGGGAATGAAAACCACGTGGAGATAACCGGAGTACGTCTAACGAAGTACACAAGGGAACGCCCTTCCCTAAACCTCGGAGATGAGGACCTCTCCTACACCCTCGAGTGTATGTACACAGCACCACCCAGGAGCATTACGAAAATTGTATGGACTTTGGAAGGCTACGAACAGGACGTTTACACATGGGATGCGGCAACTAACACCGTGGAGGGTATGTAACTTATGTTATTCACGGTTACAGAATTTTGTATCCATAACTTTTTACGGGCTGTCTAAGCTCAAGAGCTAAGTGCAGGTCGGTCTAATGCCTTCCTGCTTGTCCATTACTTCAATGCTGGGTAGTTTTCCTAGGTTTCTAAATAATTTTATTTTTAGGTAATTTCGTGCAAGCTTGAAAACGTTGTTTTTAAAGCTTTTGACTTAAAATTTGAGTCAATGTATTAAGTATAAGCGTTCAAAATACTGACTTTTATCTTTATTACGACGAAGCTGGGTCGTGGTACTAGGTTTCTTAACCAGCCTTTTATATATATATATATATATATATATATATATATATATATATATATATATATATATATATATATATATATATATATATATATATATAATTTCTTACTAACTGACAAACGTTGCTTTTAAAGCTTTTGAATTGCAATTTGAGCCAATGTATAATATCTAAGCGTTCAAAATACTGACTCTTTTATTCTGCTTTCTTAACCAGTTTTTTTTCGTAATTTAGTGTTTGCTGGCAAACGTTGCTTGTAAAACTTTTTATTTGCAATATTAGTCAATGCACAACATCTTAGCGTTCAAAATACTGTCCCAAGCCACAATTTAATAGTTATTGTTCTCTGTGAGATATTATTTAAGCTTGTTTTGTTAATTGTCAAGACAATATATAAGGTTTTCTTCCACACAGGACGCTGTTGCAGTGATAAGCTACATTAAATGCATTATATGGTTGTGTATATGTGCACTCCATATACAAGTAACTTTGCTGAAACTTTGAAAGAAATCTAGATTCAGATTTACTAACAATTCTCCCAGACAGGAGTATCCAGAACTTTTTTTTTATCTTTTTATTAAAAAGTTAAATTACATCTTCTTTACAATCACAATATTTACAGTATAATCACATTTAATTGCATTTTTCTATAAACAAATCCATCTAATTTAACAATTTACAGCATCACACATCTTGATTTTAATTTTTAGTCACTCAAAAACAATAATTTATATACTTTTTGGTGAACATTTTATTCATTCTTTCTTTATAGATATTTTTTCAAAAGCCACCGATCATAATGAAATTTACTCTTAAGAAAGGCATCTGTTTCAGAACTAGTATACAGTAGTAGACTTATTTCATGGAAAATTAACCAAATTCATTCATTGCAACCGCTGAAATTTTATATATTTATGATTTAAAATGTGTAAAATTTTTATTTTGATAATGAAATGGCCACGTGTATCGTGAAAATCTATCCAACAATATCTCGATATTTGTTTTTCTCGAGTTGTGGATTAGATTTCATAACCCTGTTTACAAACACATTCAGTGTACTGTATATATACATATATATATATATATATATATATATATATATATATATATATATATATATATATATATATATACATATATATATATATATATATATATATATATATATATATATATATATATATATATATAATCATCATCATCATCATCTCCTACGCTTATTGACGGTTAGATTTCGCCAGTCGTCTCTCTCTTGAGCTCTTAATTCAATACTTCTCCATTCATCATCTCCTACTTCGCGTTTTATAGTCCTAAGCCATGTAGGCATGGGTCTTCCAATTCTTCTAGTGCCTTTTGGAGCCCTGATCCAACTATAACTCGATATTGGTTTTTCTCGAGTTGTATACCTTAACGTGGTGAATGGGTTTGAGTAGACTTCATATTGGTACTCTAGGTTTGAGTATCGTCATGATCAACATAGCTATACTAGTCAGGGCCAACCATACTAGATTGATTTATGTTCACCAAAAAGTATATAAATTATTGTTTTTGAGTAACTAAGAATTAAAATCAAGATGTGTGATGTAAATTGTTAAATTAGATGGATTTGTTTATAGAAAAATACAATTTAATATAATTATACTGTAAATATTGTGATTGTAAAGATGTAATTTAACTTTTTAATAAAAAGTTAAAAAAAAGATTGATTTACTATGAGCGATCTGACGAAAAACTTCCATCATCACCAATCCGCTGTGGCCAGTATGGTCATGAAAACTCATTAGAATTATGAAGTCCTAGGCCTTTGTGCTGCATTAGACTAGAAACATCTGTTGTATCTATCCACCAATATCGTTACTTATTTCTAGTTCAGGCCCCCTTCCTGACACACTTTAAAACAAACACTAACGATTATAGGCCTTTGTGCTTCAGCGGACTAGAAACTGCTACATTTGTTGTTGTCGTTGTTGTTGTTGGTAGTGGTGGTGATGGTGGTGGTGTTGTTGTTGTTGTTGTTGGTGGTGGTAGTGTTGTTGTTGTTGTTGTTGTATTTATCCATCAATGTATTTTTTTTCTAGTTCAGTCTTCCCCCCCCCCCACTGACACACTTGGAAACAGACACGGACGAGTACAGACCTTTGTGCATCAGCGGACTAGAAACTGCTACATTTGTTGTTGATGTTGTTGTTGTTGGTGGTGGTAGTGTTGTTGTTGTTGTTGTTGTTGTTGTTGTATTTATCCATCAATGTATTTTTTTTCTAGTTCAGTCTTCCCCCCCCCCCCACTGACACACGTGGAAACAGACACGGACGAGTACAGACCTTTGTGCTTCAGCGGACTAGAAACTGCTACATTTGTTGTTGTGGTCATTGTTGTTGTTGTTGTATCTATCCATCACTATCTTTTCTTTTCTAGTTCAGCCTCCCCTCCTGACCCACGTGGAAACAGACACGGACGAGTACAGACCTTTGTGGTATAGTGGACTAGCAACGGCTGTATATGTTGCTGTTGTTGTTGTCGTCATTGTTGTTGTTGGTGGTGATGGTGTTGTTGTTGTTGTTGTTGTAGTAGTATCTATCCATCAATATCTTTTCTCTTCTAGTCCAGCCCCCTCTCCTGACACACGTGGAAACAGACACGGCCTAGTACAGACCATTGTGGTACAGTGGAGACCTTTGTGCTTCATCGGACTAGCAACGGCTGCATGTGTTGCTGTTGTTGTTGTCGTCATTGTTGTTGTTGGTGGTGGTGATGGAGTTATCGTTGTTGTTGTTGTATTTATCCATCAATATCTTTTCTAGTTCAGCCCCCCCCCCCTCCTGACACACTTTAAAACGAACACTAACGATTATAGGCCTTTGTGCTTCAGCGGACTAGAAACTGCTACATTTGTTGTTGTCGTTGTTGTTGTTGTTGGTGATGGTGTTCTTGTTGTTGTTGTTGTAGTATCTATCCATCAATATCTCTTCTCTTCTAGTTCAGCCTCCCCTCCTGACACACGTGGAAACAGACACGGACG
>NC_090729.1:189271428-189293928 GCF_036898095.1 Palaemon carinicauda | reverse complement strand
GGGCTATTTTTCTCCAGTTGGAGCCCTTGTGCTTATAGCATCTTGCTTTTCCAAGTAGGGTTGTAGCTTAGATAATAATAATAATAATAATAATAATAATAATAATAATAATAATAATGACAACAGTAACAACAATAATAATAATAAAATAATAATAATAATAATAATAATAATAATGATAATGATATTAATAATAATAGTAACAGCAACAGCAATAATAATAATAATAATAATAATAATAGTAACAGTGACAGTAATAATAATAATAACAATAGTAATAATAATAATAATAATAATAATAATAATAACAATAATAATAACAATAACAATAATAATAACAACAACAACAACCCTCTTGCAAATCAATTAAAATTTATGTCATTTTCCTTATTTTTCCAGTTAACAATTAAGATTGATGTCATTTTCCTTGTTTTTCCAGTTAACAATTAAAATTGATGTCATTTTCCTTGTTTTTCCAGTTAACAATTAAAATTGATGTCATTTTCCTTGTTTTTCCAGTTAACAATTAAAATTGATGTCATTTCCCTTGTTTTTCCAGTTAACAATTAAAATTGATGTCATTTCCCTTGTTTTTCCAGTTAACAATTAAAATTGATGTCATTTCCCTTGTTTTTCCAGTTAACATTTAAAATTGATGTCATTTTCCTTGTTTTTCCAGTTAACAATTAAAATTGATGTCATTTCCCTTGTTTTTCCAGTTAACAATTAAAATTGATGTCATTTTCCTTGTTTTTCCAGTTAACAATTAAAATTGATGTCATTTCCCTTGTTTTTCCAGTTAACAATTAAAATTGATGTCATTTCCCTTGTTTTTCCAGTTAACAATTAAAATTGATGTCATTTCCCTTGTTTTTCCAGTTAACAATTAAAATTGATGTCATTTCCCTTGTTTTTCCAGTTAACAATTAAAATTGATGTCATTTCCCTTGTTTTTCCAGTTAACAATTAAAATTTATGTCATTTTTCTTGTTTTTCCAGTTAACACTGGCCCTGCGATCTTCTGCAACATCTACATGACCCTTCTCGTCTCATCGTGTCTTGTCCTTATGAAGCTCGTCAGCTGATGAACCGGTTGGCTTAATCGTTCTGTGTTTGTAGTTTTCACGGTGATAAGGAATTGGAATCTATTGTAGGGGTTTCTTGTTAGTGTTAGCCGTAGTATTAGTAGTAAGGATGATAGTATTAGATGTAGTAGTAGTAGTAGTAATAGTAGTAGTAGTGCTATTGTTCAAGAATAAGTTTTAGTGACAATTTACTGGTAGTTGTGCAGAGAATAATTATCGACAGACAATATATTTATCGCTCTGATTCCATGAATTTTTTTGCGCTAATATCAAGTCTGTGTTATATATACTGGAAAATCGAAATGAATTAGAACTAGAAAAGCACTCCGAGAGAGCAGACCTCCGCCACGGCAGCTTATTTCTCGAACTTTTGCTCGACCTTGACCTTTAACCTAGGACTTTCAAAATTGAATCACTCCCACGTCTTAACATAACAATTAATCCATGAAAGTTTCACTACTCAATGAGTAAAATTGTGACCTCTGCCACGGCAGCTTATTTCTCGACCTTTTTGTTGACCTTGACCTTTGACCTAGGGCTTTCAAATTTGAATCACTTCCACGTCTCAACATAACACTTAATCCATGAAAGTTTTTCTACTCTTGAGTAAAATTGTGACCTCCGCCACGGCAGCTTATTTATCGACCTTTTTCTTGACCTTGACCTTTGACCTAGGACTTTCAAATTTGAATCACTCCCACGTCTTAGCATAACAATTAATCCATGAAAGTTTCACTACTCAATGAGTAAAAGTGTGACCTCCGCCACGGCAGCATATTTCTCGACCTTTTGTTCGACCTTAACCTTGACCTTTAACCTAGGACTTTCAAAATCAAATCACTCTCACGTCTTAGCATAACAATTAATCCCTGAAAATTTTACTACTCTATGAGTAAAATTGTGACCTCTGCCACAGCACCTTATTTCTCGACCTTTTTCTTGACCTTAACCTTGACCTTTGACCTAGGGCTTTCAAATTTGAATCACTTCAGTGTCTGAACATAACACTTAATCCAGAAAAGTTTCACTATTATATGAGTAAAATTGTGATCTCTGCCACGGCACCTTATTTGTCAACCTTTTTCTTGACCTTAACCTTGACCTTTGACCTAGGACTTTCAAATTTGAATCACTTCAACATCTAAACATAACACTTAATCCAGGAAAGTTTTACTACTCTGTGAGTAAAATTGTGGCCAGGAAGTTGTTCACAAACAGGCAAACAGGGGCAAAAACATAACCTCCTCTCAACTTCGTTGGCGGAGGTAATAACATCATAGATTGGAAAACAATAAAGATTCTGTTCATTTTAATTTTGCATTGCATCCAAGAAAGTTTTTTATTCATTTTCTTCTAGACATGAAGGTGTCCACTCAAAAGAGAGATTAGGAAGAATTTTATTTTTTCAGTTATGTTAGGAAATTCATAGGATACTGTTTATAAAAAAGATTGATAAGGTAATAGTTCTTCATTATTATAAAAAATTGTAGTAAAAAAAAAGAGGTCAAAAGACTAATTGGAATTGATTAGTAAAACTCAAAATTGTATGTTAAAGAATAGAACGCAATGCTTTGGATGTGAAAAGAATAAATTTGACTGGAAAGCCTGTTTAAAGTCTACCTTTTAGAATATAAGAATATGGCGGGGGGGGGGGGGTGTAAATACTAAGAAATTATTTATATGGAGTAACGATGGAAAATGCTGCGACTATAATGAATTTTGCTGTTATATAGTCAGTGATGCCCTATATTATTATTATTATTATTATTATTATTATTATTATTATTATTATTATTATTATTATTATTATTATTCCACTGGTCTTGGGACCACTTGTTGACCCATGACCACTCTTGATAGATTATTCCAATCTCTTCAGTTCTGTGCCACAGTCATCCAATCTCTAGGGTTTAAACCCTCCTGCTGTAGATCCTCCTGTAAACACCTCCTCCAATCTTTTCTTGATCGTCCAGGAGGTCTAAGCCCATCTACATGTGCCAGGAAGATCCTTCTGGGCATTCTTTGCTCCTCCATTCTTGCGACATGCCCTGCGCATTGCATCCTTCTTCCCTTAGCTTATGTGGGGTTGTTTGTCCGCTCTCTCAATTCCCAGTTATGTCTCCTCCATTCTTGTCTTTCTTGGTCGTTTACTTGTCCCACTATGGTTCTTGACCCTTTCACCCCCAAAGGACGTACCGGTACGTTCTTGCAAAACACTGTTATTTACATGTTTTTGCTTATTTTTGATAATTGTATGAGAAACTTCAGGCATTTTCCAAAAGAGTGAGACCAACCTGACCTCTCTAGGACAAAAATTAAGCCTGTTAGAGCAATTTAAAAAAATATATATAGCAAAATGAGCTCGAAATTTAACCTTACCTTGGGGTACTTTATTCTAAAAAACTTCCAGTCTTTTCTTTTATTCTTTTGTCAATGACCATGCTTCACATCCATAGACTAGAATGGGCCTTATTATTGTATCATTCACTCGCAATTTTGTCTTTTCTTATATTGATCTTCTTTTGAGAAGTGTTAACAAACTATAGAGACACCTGTTCCCGGATCCAATTCTTCCATTTATTTCCGCTTACATATTTTTATCTCTGGCTATTTTCATCCTCAAATATTTGAAGCCTTCTACCACTTCAGTTTCCATTCCATCGATGTTGACGTTTCCATCCATAACTCGTTTTCTTGCTTTTTCCATGACTTTTGTTTTATCTTGATTTATATCTAGTCCTATTATTTCTGCTGTTCCTCTGAAGATGTTGGTTAAAGATTCCGTATCCCTCAGATCTTCCGTCACTATGTCTAAGACCTTGATCTATATCATCTACATACCCCAGGCAGTTAACGGTCACTTCCTTATACTTTATCCCCCCCTGGCCTGCCTGTCATCGTTCTTGCTACTTTTCCCATAATGATATTGAACAACATGGGTGACAATTTACATCCCTGCTTCAGCCCAGTCTTTATATCTATTGGTAATGAGAGCTTTTTTTTCCATATCTTACTGATCATTTTGTATTTCTGTAGCAGACTTGAGTCATTCTGATTAATTTATGTGGTTTACCCATTTCCCTCCTGATGCTCCACATTGATGGTTGGTGAATGCTGTCATATGCTTGTTTAAAATCAACTAAGAGATGTCCTTTTATATAACAAGGCACTTCCTCCAATTTTGGGGGGTATCCGGCATCAAAACAAACGAAAAAAGGGGACCTTTTGTCTCTGCGTTCCTTCCAGCCTGACAAGGGCTGGTACTGCTAAGGTGCCACAGTCCACGAAGAGATGTGCTTGATGTTTATTGTGTTCCCAGAAATTTTCAATGATCTGTCGCATAGTGAAAAGCTGGTCTGTTGTTAAACTTCCTTTTCTAAAACCAGCTTGATACTCCCCAATAAGGTTCTCTGCATATGGTCTCATTTGTTCATTTATAATGATGGTCAAAATCTTGTTAGCAGTAACAAGTAAATTTGTTCCTCTATAATTACTACATATTAGTTTATCCCCCTTCTTATGTATCATTATCCCTCCCTCCAATCTATCTGGTATTACTTCCTCCCTCCATATGTAATATATAGATATTACTTGTTTAAAACACATGACCTACAGGTCACTGTGGAAGTAAGAGAAGTGTGAGAAATGCCATAGTCATATCATAAGCAGGATGCGAATGCCAAACCTCAGCAATGTAACATTTTTCATGAAGAGTAAACACAACCAAGCTCGTGAGAAAGAGTTGTCTATGAGAACGGAACAAGTACCTTCCGGTATTAATGTTGTGTTTACTATAAATCCTTAAGTGCTGAGATAACTAAATAAACTTTAGCGTGAATATGGATATTTGTAGCAGTTCATTTTGAGATGTCATACGGAATGGTCATCCGACCAAACCATCTATACTCCTGTGATGGAGATGTTAATACTGTTTTTAAAGAATAAACTATTTTAAAGTTAACTTACCTAGACTTTTCTTGAAGATGTAACATACCAAATCTAATCTAAAACACATTGAAGATGACATTTGAAGGGAACCCAAATGTGTGTTAGTAACAGTAGCACACCAATACATATTATTGTTATGAGATCATGCAGCTTTTCCTCCAGGATATCCCCACCATATTTCCATATTTCTGCTGGAACACTGTCTATTCCTGGGCTTTTGTTATTCTTTAATCTTTTAATTGCACTTCTCACATCATACCTTGTCGGAGCTTCTATTTCTAATTCAGGACCAAAGAAAATCATAATTCCATTATCACCAATTTTGAGAAGAAAACTATTTTCTGCTCTCTGCTTAGGCATTCATCACTAAATTGTAATTTTTTGAAGACACAGGAGACTGGAGAACCACTCTCGACTGTAGAACTCTCTCTCTCTCTCTCTCTCTCTCTCTCTCTCTCTCTCTCTCTCTCTCTCTCTCTCTCTCTCTCTCTCTCTCTCTCTCTCTCTCAAGAGATAGATATTGATTTCTCAACTGCTGGTTTCTTGCTGCAGAATAAATAGCAACTGAAATAACTAATGGACTGTTTCTGTTTGAGAGCTAACTAGTGTGCTCGGCTGATCGCGTGGTCCAGTGCCATTTTGATTCCAAAAGCAATTGTATAAACTGTATAATTAATAGACTTTTGTCTGGATATTTGTCTGGAGGAACGATTATTCACATCCTCGCGCCTCATTCCTTCCGGCGTCTCTGTCAGCCTCCATAATACAATAAGAAAGGGAGGGGCCTGACAGGCCAGAATAGAGAACTAGGGCGGGTCCATCAGGACGTCATGGCTATCTCACCCAAAAATAGATTTTTCTTGGATATTTGTCTGGAGGAACCATTATTCATTTGTATTTTTAATCCTATAAACAACAACAACAGTAACAAATGCATCCGTTTCCATTCAACTGCTGGACAAAGGCCTCAGGCATGTTCTTCCATATGTACATATATATATATATATATATATATATATATATATATATATATATATATATATATATATATATATATATATATGTATATATATACAGTGTATATATATATATATATATATATATATATATATATATATATATATATATATATATATATACACACAACAACAACAAATGTAACCGTTTATAGTCCACTTCAGGACAAATGCCTCAGGCATGTCAATTCATGCCTTCTGTTTGGCCACTTTTCCTCACCATACTGGCCACTGCAGATTGGTATTGGTGAAACATTTTCGTCTGATCACTCACTGCAAACCAACCTAGTATGGGTGGCCCTGTCTAGTACAACGTGGCTAATCATTGCGATATGAAAACCCTTTCACCGCGTTAAGTTATCCCCATTCAGAAAGGGACCCTATAGACTAACCATTAAATTAACAATCCTTTAATTTCGTATACTCGGTATAGGTTAATGTCTTGATTCTGGTAAAGGTAAAAGCAGAAAGACAAACAACTGGAAATGTATAAATTAAGTTTATTTTAATAAATACATATATAATAATCATGTATGATTTATGTGTTATTTGAGCTAGTGTATATTATTAGATTCAAGGAATACTTGTGTCGGGTTGAAAATAGTAAAATCGTGAAGAAAAAGATATGTTTGTTCTGTATAATGCCCATATGTACTTTGAATGTTGTCCTTTTAAATGACAAAGTTAAATTAAGAAAATAATTGTTCTATACTAATTTTTTTTTTAATGAGGCAAATTTACTGACTCGCAGGGGTGCCCTTTTGGCTCTGAAAAGTTTCCTACCACCTGGTTGGTTGGACAAAATCATTCTAACCAATCAGCTAGTGGGAAACTTTTCCGAGCTAAAAGGACACCCCTGCGAGTCAGTTCAAATGTGCCTCATTAAAAAAATTGAGTATAGTAAGAATTGTTTTAAGAAAACTTAGCATATTTCGCGTATGATTCTTGTAGATCTCCAGGGAGTTACATTTCATAAGTGGAAAATTATATTAAAAGCATAATTCCATTTATAAAAATGGAATCTCCGCTGCAATATTGTCCTTTTTCATTTTGAAAATTCAGTGTGAAAATTCATTTCCATTTGGAAGCGTCGTCACAGCCGCAAAGATGAGTATGATTGATCCAGAAGATGATGAAGATTTTAATGATGATCCCAGGATTCGGAGATCCTGGATCCTGGATGATCCTTAAGAAGGAATAAAAATCCCTTTTCACTCATAGGAGATGTCAGCGTGGAAACCGTCTCCGTTGTCATAGAAGTTGACAACCTGCAAATAAGGAAAAAGATTTCTTTTGAATTAGATGTCCTTCACTATTATTATTATGTTACTGTCCTTGAAATATTTTATTGTGAATTTTTATTACTCTAGTTATCTTTTATTTCCTTGTTTCCTTTTCTCACTGAGCTATTTTTTTCCTATTGGAGCCCTTGGGCTTATAGCATCATGCTTTTCCAACTGGGGCTATAGCTTAGCTTGTGATAATAATAATAATAATAATGATAATAATAATAATAATAATATTAGCTAAGCTACAACCCTAGTTGGGAAAGCAGGATGCTATAAGCCCAAGGCGTCCAATAAGGAAAAATAGCCCAGTGAGGAAAGGAAATAAAGAAATAAATAAACTATAAGAGTAGTAATGACTTCAAGAACAGTAACATTAGAATATATCATTCATATATGAACTATTAAAAATTAAAAAAAAAAGGCAAGAGGAAGAGAAATAAGCCTAATAAGATAATGCTCCCCTATATGATAAAGAGCAAGTGTCTGACTACATATAAAGATGTATTCATTTCCTGTCATGCACATGGGTGAGAGGGGGTACTCCGAGAAGTATACTCTGAAACCAAACTCTCCCACAAATTGCCAAACCAGCGGGCTGTAGTGAGGAAATGGGGAGTGGGTGGGAAGAGTTGAATCTGGTGTGTCATGTTTTACGGGTCGCGTACACTATAGTCCATTTCTTTCAGCGATGCATATTTGCACCGACTCGCAGCGGTGCCCTTTTAGCTCGGAAAAGTTTCGTGATCGCTGATTGGTTGGAATTATCTCGTCCAACCAATCAGCGATCCGGAAACTTTTCCGAGCTAAAAGAGCACCGCTGCGAGTCGGTGCAAATATGCATCGCTAAAAGAAATGGACTATAGTTAGATATGATCTCAAGTTATAGTACACGATTGCGTAATAAATAGAGGCGTGCCAATATCTACTCGAAATACTGCCAACGCCTGTGTTTTGATATAGTGGGAGTAGTAATATGAATAGGAATAAAACCTTTGGGCATTAATCTTCCTACCATTCCTCATTGCAATTATTAATGTTTGTACTAACCTGGACGCGACCATCTGGAAGAGTCACTTTGTATTGTCCGCTTGTGCTTTTACCATCACTTCTCTCGACGTGACTAAACATGGCACCTGAATCATCGTCATCAACACCAAATTGGAAGTTATAGGGCATTCCCATCATCATACCACCCTGCAAAAGATCATGAAGAGGATTAGTTATAATTTTCCTAAAAGTTAACACAACTGTAACAATATTAAGCTTTGCGATATTTCATTTGCTTATCCTTAAATACAGTTTAAACACATTCAATATGATCTGTGGACCTACCTTGGTAACAGTGGCTACTAGTTCGCTAGCAGCAGGGATTTCATTTTGGTGATTATCTCCAGCATCCATAGATTTTCCTGGTGCGACTGGTGTTTCATATAAAGTTGAAGGAGCTGATGGTAGTGGCGTTTCGTATAAAGTTGAAGGAACGGATGGCACAGGGACGAAAACAGAAGCCACTTGTTCTGGGAACTGGATGGGGTTTAATGGTGCGACTGGTACATTAACCTGGGTTATAGACTGAACAGAGGAAGATCCTTCATTGTTGGGTAGACCTGCGCTTGACTGAACCAAAGACAGAGCTGAATCAGCCTCTGGAGTCTCGTAAATCCCTGACGGTTCTAAAAGAGCATGAGAATCTGAAGATTCTTCTACAATTACTACAGCTGGGGCGTCGGGCCTAATTTGTTCGGGGAGGACAACATCTGATGCCTGGCTAGTCTGTGAATGTATCTGGAAATCCTGATCTGGCACACCATATAAAGTAGATGGTTCATTTGGAACTGGAACGATATCATCATGAGTCTGGACAAGATCAATGTGCTCATCAAAAACTGGAATAATTTGCTCAGGAGTGCTTGGAACATGCACATGGCCTACAGGAAATGGTGTGTTGTCCACAGTTATTGGCTGCAAAATGGTAGGTTCAACAGCTACTGGAACATTTACAATTGGAGTTGAAATAGATGGAGACTGGTGGATAGGTGTCAAGTTCTCTTCTGCAGGAGTATCATATAGTGTTGAGGGCACAGCAGGCTCTGGGATTATCTGAACAGATGAACCTGGTCCAGTTGAAGTTGATGAAGCATGATGAGCTGTTTGATCACTTGACACTAAAATATTACCTTGAGAAGTATGAGTCAAACCAGGTTGCTGATGAGCGGAAGATTCAGCTGGGACTGCATTTATAGGGCCAGTGGGTTGTGGACCTAGAACTGATGGTTCGGAATGTGTGGGAACGAGACCTCCTGTGCTTTGAACTTGGACGGAGCTCAATTGGTCAGCTGGTGCATGAAGCCCAGAACTTTGAACCAGAATTGAGGACTGGGAAGGAAGATCTGCAACTGGAGCTTCATACAAAGTGGAAGGCTCAGCAGGGACTTGAGAAAATTCAACTGGGCCTGCAGTTATAGGGCCAGTGGGTTGTGGACTTAGAACTGACTGTGTTTGACTAGGAAGCCCTAGACTTGATGGTTCGGGATGTGTTGGAACGAGACCTCCTGTGCTTTGAACTTGGACGGAGCCGAATTGGTCGGCTTGTACAGAAAGCCCAGAACTTTGTTCGGGATGCGTTGGAACGAGACCTCCTGTGCTTTGAACTTGGACGGAGCCGAATTGGTCGGCTGGTACAGGAAGCCCAGAACTTTGTTTGGGATGCGTAGGGACGAGACCTCCTGTGCTTTGAACTTGGACGGAGCCGAATTGGTCGGCTGGTACAGGAAGCCCAGAACTTTGAATCTGAATTGAAGACTGGGAGGGAAGATCTGCCACTGGAGCTTCATACAAAGTGGAAGGCTCAGCAAGGACTTGAGAAAATTCAACTGGGACTTGAGAAGCACCAGTTGCGACTTGAGAAACTTCAACTGGGCCTGCAGTTATGGGGCCAGTGGGTTGTTGACCTGAAACTGACAGTGTTTGACTAGGAAGCCCTAGACTTGTTGATAGTTCGGGATGCGTTGGAACGAGACCTCCTGTGCTTTGAACTTGGACGGAGCCGAATTGGTCGGCTGGTACAGGAAGTCCAGAACTTTGTTCGGGATGCGTGGGGACGAGACCTCCTGTGCTTTGAACTTGGACGGAGCCGAATTGGTCAGCTGGTGCAGGAAGCCCAAAACTTTGAACCTCAATTGAAGACTGGGAAGGAAGATCTGCCACTGGAGCTTCATACAAAGTTGAAAGCCCAGCAGGGACTTGAGCAACTTCAACTGGGACTTGAATAGCACCAGTTGCGACTTGAGAAACTTCAACTGGGACTTGAGAACCACCAGCTGGGACTTGAGAAATACCAGGTACCACTTGAGAATCGGGAACTGGAACAAAAGAAGTCTGGGCAGGAACAGGTAAATCTTCCAATGGAGCTTCGTATAAAGTTGATGGTTGTGGTGGGAGGGGCAGTTTGGCAGCGGATGCAGCCAGAGCTGCCAAAAGGACTCTTCCAATGACAGTAAGTACCTGCAAATAAAAAAAGAAATATTTTAATTTATCTTAGTAAAGCGATACAGTGATGCAAATATTTTACGTTTAATCGGTTTTATTACTCGATGCTTTTGCCTAAACATTTGATTTTGATAAAAGTAAACTTAATATCAAGTACAAGATCCTTATAATTATATGAAATGTCATTTAACCTTGTCAGAATATGATTGAATGTACTAAATGATTATGAAACTAATTGATATATTTAAGAATTAACACGTTTATCGTTGTGGCCTTATAACTATAGTCCATTTCTTTTACCGAGTCATATTTGCACCGACTCGCAACGGTGCCCTTTTAGCTCGGAAAAGTTTCCTGGTCGCTGATTGGTTAGAATTATCTTGTCCAACCAATCACCGATCAGGAAACTTTTCCGAGCTAAAAGGGCACCGCTGCGAGTCGGTGCAAATATGACTCGCTAAAAGAAATGGACTATAACATTAAACGCTGTTTATGAAGATGACAATGCCAATGATATTGTTTCCAATTATAAAAGATGTTTGTATTTTGAAAAACAAAATTATCAAGATGTTCCTAATATATTTTCGATCTTAAGTCCATTTACTCGATGTATCGAAAAATCTTGAAAAGTATTAGCAAATTTTAATCACTTCTACTGTTTGTGTTCGAAGTAAAGAGATTTAAACGCAAATATTTTTTTAAGGATTTTTTTTTTCAATTGAAATTATGAGCGAAAATCTTAAACCAATAAACTCCAAAGAAATTATTTCTTCGTATCGAAAGTCTGATGAGAACCGTCGCCTTTGATAAATTTTATAAGAATATGAATTTATATGAATTAAGAATCTGTTATAGATTAGTCATGACAAGAACAGAAAGAATAGTCACACAGCAGACGGTGAGTTCTGTCAGAAAATTATTAATAAATAAACTCTTCACTTTGATTTATAACGTTCATTACCTTATTTTCAAAGTCTCTCATTAGACAAACAAATAAGCATACGAAAATAAGTCACTTACTAATCCACTTAGTTTTGTAGCATGAATATTCCAAAATTTCTGAATTCATGTCACTCGAAAATATGTTCAAGATTCACCAAAAGATTTATTATATAATAAGTTAAAAAATAAGTAACAAATTTCATGAGTATTAAAAATTTGTGAATCCACATCACTCAAAAATATGTTCGAGAGTCTTAAAAGGATTTAGAATATAATGAGTTAACAAAAGCACTCTTAACAAATTTCATGAATATTCAACATTTCATAATTCATATCACTCAAAAATACGGTCGAGACTACTAAAAGGAGTTGTAATATAAATTGAAAAAAATGCACTCTTAAAAAATTTCATGACTATTCAAAATTTCTTCATTCATGCGCTCAAAAATATGTTCGAGACTTTTAAATGGAGTTAGAATATAAGTTAACAAAAGCACTCGTGACAAATTTCGTGAATATTCCAAAATTTGTGAATCCACATCACTCAAAAATATGTTCGAGACTCTTAAAAGGAATTAGAATATAATGAGTTAAGAAATGTACTCTTAAAAAATTTCATGAATGTTTAAAATTTCTTAATTCATATCGCTCAAAAATACGATCGAGATTACTAAAAGGAGTTAGAATATAATGAGTTAACAAAAGCACTCTTAACAAATTTCATGAATATTCAACATTTCATAATTCATGTCACTCAAAAATATGTTCAAGATTCCTCAAAAGATTTATCATATAGTAAGTTATAAAATGTACTAGTAACAAATTTCATGAATATTAAAAATTTGTGATTCCACATCACTCAAAAATATGTTCAAGATTCCTCAAAAGATTTATCATATAATAAGTTAAAAAATGTACTAGTAACAAATTTCGTGAATATTCAAAATTTGTGAATCCACATCACTCAAAAATATGTTCGAGACTCTCAAAAGGAGTTAGAATATAATGAGTTGAGAAATTTACTCATAAAAAATTTCATGAATATTCAAAATTTCTGATTTCATATCGCTCAAAAATACATTCGAGAATCTCAAACGGACTTAATATATAATAAGTTAACAAATGCACTCGTAACAAATTTCAGGAATATGCAAAATTTCTTAATTCATATCACTCAAAAATGTGTTTGAGACTCAAAAGGAGTTATAAGTTAAAAAATACACTTTTAAAAAATTTCATGAATATTAAAAATTTCATATTTCTCAAAAATACGTTCAAGTCTCCCAAAAGAAGTTAAGATATAATAAGTTAAATGCACTCTTGGAAAATTCAAAGTCTCCAATAATTAAAATCCACTTTTTATCTACAAATGAAAGACGCAATAATTAAAATTCACTTATTATCTACAAATGAAAGATGCAATAATTAAAATCCACTTATTATCTACAAATGAAAGACGCAATAATAAAAATCAACTTATTATCTACAAATGAAAGACGCAATAATTAAAATCCACTCATTATCTACAAATGAAAGACGCAATAATTAAAATCCACTTATTATCTACAAATGAAAGACGCAATAATTAAAATCCACTTATTATCTACAAATGAAAGACGCAATAATTAAAATCCACTTATTATCTACAAATAAAAGACGCAATGATTAAAATCCACTTATTATCTACAAATGAAAGACGCAATAATTAAAATCCACTTATTATCTACAAATGAAAGACGCAATAATTAAAATCCACTTATTATCTACAAATGAAAGACGCAATAATTAAAATCCACTTATTATCTACAAATGAAAGACGCAATAATTAAAATCCACTTATTATCTACAAATTCAAAGTCTCCAATAATCAAAATCCACTTATTATCTACAAATGGAAGACGCACCTGCATTTCGTAGCGATCCAAAGGGTAAGATGACACCACAGGCACAGTCGGTTGCTTTATATACCCGCTTGCAACCGTGACGTCACGGATATCAGTGACGTGGCTGTGACGTCAGGGCATTTCGTGTTGCCATACCACGACCTTGGAATTGCCCACCATCCGGCCCGCTGGAATCCAGGGAGGGGAATCCAGACCAGCGTCGCCCGGATATATCGGAATATAGTTTATAGTTCTGGAAAAGACGTTTCAGTCTCTAGTATGATTTCTCTCTCTCTCTCTCTCTCTCTCTCTCTCTCTCTCTCTCTCTCTCTCTCTCTCTCTCTCTCTCTCTCTCATACATGTTGCTTAGTATGATTTATCTCTCTCTCTCTCTCTCATACATGTTCCTTAGTATGATTTCTCTCTCTCTCTCTCTCTCTCTCTCTCTCTCTCTCTCTCTCATACATGTTCCTTAGTATGATTTCCCCCCCCCCTCTCTCTCTCTCTCTCTCTCTCAAGATATGAATAACCCATATCAACCACATGATCAGCAAAGCTGTACAAGACAGTGTCATCCATACTAGGTTGGTTTGCTGTGACTGATCAGTCAAAAGTCACCCACCGTCAACAATCCACAGTTGGCCAGCGTGGTGATGAAAACTGACCAAACCCCGGACATGAATAAGGACTTTTCCGAGGCCTTTATCCTGCAGTCGACTGGAAACGGCTGCATTTCTTGTTGCTGTTGTTTCTCCAGAGTGTTCCCCTGAGTCGCACTTGTGTCTTGAATGGTCTCCCGGGCCCCGTCGCCATGCTATATGCCCCATAGGATTTTATTCCATTAAACGAGGCACGTTACTCCTGGAAAACCTCTAATAAAAAGGTTCAATATTTAAGTTCAGTACTTAAGCTCAATATATACAGTTTATATAATGTATATATTTATATATATAAATATATGTATATATATATATATATATATATATATATATATATGTATATATGTATATATACATATATATATATATATATATATATATATATATATATATAAATATATACAGTATATATATATATATATATATATATATATATATATATATATATGTATATATATATATGTATATATATATATATATACATATATATATACTGTACATATAGGGGCTCTATATATAGGCCACCTCAAATATAATTGTTGATAGTTTTCACCAAGAAATTCTATTCATAGAACCTCCTGGTCAAAACTATCAACAATTATATTTGAGATGGCCTATTGGAAACGTTCCTGTTTGGCGATCTACCTGACTGGAGTTCCATCCCCGCTCAAGCTCAACAGTTCCTTGTAGTGTCTGCAACCTCACCATCCATGTGAGCTATGGATAGGGGATTTGGTGGAGCCTATAGGTTTACCTACTGAGTCATCAGCAGCCATTGCCTGGCCCTCCTAAGTCGTAGCTTAGGTGACTGTCTTGGGCGTTAATCCTATGACTATATGATCAGTCTCTAGGCCATTATCACTATCCCTTGCCTCTGCCATTCATGAGCGGCCTTTAAGCCTTGAATTAAGGGTGATTCTCTAATTAAGGTGGTGCAATTAATAACCTAGTTAAGGAATCAATTAGCATATGATTCAAAGTATCATTAACAGAGTTAAAATATTTGTTTTTGATGTTGTTAATAGTTTATATATGACATGTCTGTTTTGACGTTGTTACTTATTTTAGAATGATTTATTGTTAATTTGTTCGCTTCATTTATTTATTTCCTTATTTCCTTTCCTCACTGGGCTATTTTTCCCTGTTGGAGCCCCTGGGCTTATAGCATCTTGCTTTTCCAACTAGGGTTGTAGCTTGGATAGTAATAATAATAATAATAATAATAACACACCACGTTAAGTAAACTCTCTTATCAAAACGTTCAATTACCACGTTAAGAACATTATTTTAAATCTGTAGTGAACTTTCCGCTTAAAAAAAAAACTCAGAAAATATACTAAAACTCGGATTAAGTATTGCTTGAGGGTACAACCGGGCACGCTATTTTATCTAATTCCTTATTACCTTTCCTCACTGCGCTATTTTCCCTGTTGGAGCCCTTGGACTTATAGGATCCTGCTTTTCCAACTAGGGTTTTAGCTTAGCTAATAATAATAATAATAATAATAATAATAATAATAATAATAATAATAATAATAATAATAATAATAATAATATGCATTGAACTTTCTAACTAGAAATCTGGGTAGGAAATATGAAACCCTTATTAAATCATGTTTATCAAGAAAACCATCAATAATATACAGATTTGGATTTTATAAAATAATTAAGTATTTTAATAAATTTCACATAAGTTTCGACCTTGAACTTTGAAAATAAATAGCAGGAATTGTCGTAAAGTAAATTCAAAAAGTGAAATATGGAACAAAAATTCAAATAGATTAATCGATCTCATATAAGTGGAGTGTATTAAGATATCAATATATGAATTAGCTGTTAGATCTTCCCTTTCTGAGTGCGGGTGTGCCTTAACGTGGTGAAAGGGTTTGCACTAATCAGGGACACCCCTACTAGGTTGGTATGCTATGAGCAATCAAACGAAAATCTCTCACCATGACCAATCTGCGCTGGCCACCTTGGTGATGAAAATGGGCCAAACCTTGGGGTTCGAATCTCCACCCGGCCAGAAGCTGTTACCATAAAATGAATTGCAAGTGGATATATATTCCCAAGTTAGAATTCGGTATTAAATGCCATTCGTGGGTGATATTTACATTGATTGAAATCACGTGTGCTTGTGATATATGTTCATGAATTGACATGTCTGAGGCCTTTGTTCTGCAGTGGAGTAGAAACGGCTGCAGTTGTTGTTGTTGTTGATGATGTTGTTTGTTACGTACAAAGTCATGATCAGTTTTGTTACATTGAAGGTGGTGTCAAACTAGATAATGCGACTATACATGGCAAATTAAGTTTTAAAACATCTGTTACTATATATCAGGAAAACTTTTTACTAATGTAACCGATATTTTGTACTGGTCCATAAACAAAGTCATTTATATAAAAGACACAAAATTTTTTTGAAGGGAAAAGGAAAAGACAAAAAGAAGACAAAATTTCATTGAAGAAAAGTGAAGACAAAATTTCATTGAAGGAAAAACGATAAGACAAAAATATGTCGCCCTTTAAAGAAAAGCCTGAAAAAGGTAAAAAATAAGGCTTACAATAAGAAAATAAAGGAGAGAAACATCTTTTACAAATGTAACTGATATTTTATACTGGTTCATAAACAAAGTCATTTATATAAAAGACACAAAATTTAATTGAAGGGAAAAGGAAAAGACAAAAAGAAGACAAAATTTCATTGAGGAAAAATTAAGACAAAATTTCATTGAAGAAAAAATGAAGACAAAATTTCATTGAAGAGAAAAGGAAAAGACAAAAAGAAGACAAAATTTCATTGAAGAAAAAATGAAGACAAAATTTCATTGAAGGGGAAAAGGAAAAGACAAAAAGAAGACAAAATTTCATTGAAGGAAAAGTGAAAAGACAAAATTTCATTGAAGGAAAAATTAAGACAAAAAGAAGAAATTTTCATTGAAGGAAAAGTGAAAAGACAAAATTTCATTGAAGGAAAAATGATAAGACAATAAAGATATACCCCATTCAAGAAAAGACTGAAATTGATAAGCCAAAATGGTGCCGCCCCGTCAAGAAAAGTCTGAAAAAGGTAAAAAATAAGGCTTACAATAAAAGAATAAAGGTGAGACACATTAAAGGAACAATAGACCTTTCCACCGTGAGTGAGTCAGCTCTTGCCCATTTCAGTCAAAAAAAAAAAGAAAAAAAAATATATATATTAGAATACTGTAACAGGATTACAACTTTTTACCCATCTCCATTTTCCATTTCCGCTTCGAAGTGTCAAAAAAAAATAAATGAAAAAAAAAAAATAAAAAGACCGTAAGAAAATGATGTTGAAATTAACCAAATAGAATAACCATTTTGTAAATATGAGAAAGAAACTTTATGCTTTCTTGGTAGCTTTAGCAAGCAATGGTGCAGATGGGACAAGCACAGAGAGAGAGAGAGAGAGAGAGAGAGAGAGAGAGAAACTAAATTCACAATGTATTTATAGATGCTTTGGAACGGTTGTGATATCAGAGAGAGACAGAGAAAACTAAATTCACAATGTATTTATAGATGCTTTCGAACGGTTGTGATATCAGAGAGAGAGAGAAAAAAAACTAAATTAACAATGTATTTACAGATGCTTTCGAACGGTTGTGATATCAGAGAGAGAGAGAGAAAAAAAAAACTAAATTCACAATGTATTTATAGACGCTTCAAGCGGTTGTGATATCAGAGAGAGAGAGAGAAAATTAAATTCACAATGTATTTATAGAAGCTTCAAGCGGTTGTGATATGAGAGAGAGAGAGAGAGAGAGAGAGAGAGAGAGAACACTAAATTCACAATGTATTTATAGATGCTTTCAAACGGTTGTGATATTAGAGAGAGAGAGAGAGAGAGAGAACTAAATTTACAATGTATTTATAGATGCTTTCAAACGGTTGTGATATCAAAAACAGAGAGAGAGAGAGAGAGAGAGAGAGAGAGAGAAAGAGAAAACTAAATTCACAATGTATTTATAGACGCTTTCAAGCGGTTGTGATATCAGAGAGAGAGAGAGAGAGAGAGAGAGAGAGAGAGGGGAACTTAATGCTTTATTGGTAATTTTGGCAAGCAATGCATATGGGACAAACAGAGAGAGAGAAATAAAAAACTAAATTGACATTGTATTTATAGATGCTTTCAAAGGTTTGTGATATCATAAACACACAGAGAGAGAGAGAGAGAGAGAGAGAGAGAGAGAGAGAGAGAGAGATGTCCACTGATATTTCTTCCTCATTCTTAGTCCAGATTTCATGACTCAAATCAGGAAGAATAGAGAGAGAGAGAGAGAGAGAGAGAGAGAGAGAGAGAGCCACTGAATATCTTCCCCACACTTGGTCCAGATTTCATGACTCAAATCAGGAAGAATAGAGAGAGAGAGAGAGAGAGAGATATAATGTCATACGTTTTTCTTAACAGCCCCCGAAGGCAATGATGATAATAATATTACAATGGCAATAATAATAATAATGATAATAATAATAATAATAATAATAATAATAATAATAAATAATAATAATGCAAGAACAAGACAAGAGAGAAAAAACTTCATGTAATAAACTGAAGAGAAAATAAAGAGAAATATTAAGAAAATACAACGAGATCTACAGTGCATTGAGAATGCCCCCTGAGTTCACAATGTCCAATTTCGGAATGTCCCGAGGGTGTCCTTGACCTTGTAGGAGAAGGGGCGAAGGATGAGTCACCAGGGGAGGATGCGAGGGGCTAATACTCGGGGAATATTACCTGTGTTCTTTACGTATGGATGTACTGATGTGTGTGTGTATATATATATATATATATATACATATATATATATATATATATATACAGTACATAAACTGTACATATATACTGTACATATAGGGGCCTATATATATATATAGAGAGAGAGAGAGAGGAGAGAGAGAGAGAGAGCCCCTATATGTACAGTATATATATACAGTTTATATACTGTATTATTTATTATATATATATATATAATATATAGATCTCATCATCACCATCATCTGCTACACTTATTGATGTAAATGGCCTCATATATATATATATATATGTGTGTGTGTGTGTGTGTGCGTGTGCATTATATATAGATACGTTTGTGCATATTTATGTTTGTGTTCCATAGTCAACCGACTTGGAAGTGGCCCCAGGTAAGACCAGGTATCGGAGAAAACAAAGAAAAAAGAAAGAAAAAAAAGAAAACCCCGAGACAAAGGTTCTCATGCTTCCATTTTTCTTCTTCTTCTTCTTCTTCATCTTCTTCTTCTTCTTCTTCTTCTTCTTCTTCTTCTTCTTCTTCTTCTTCTTCTTCTTCTTCCAGGATATAACCTTACATTTTCGAACGCTCACTATAAAGCCAATATTTCTCACCGATTCAATCCTCACTTTTGTGTGGGTTTTTAGAATTATCTGAAAACATGAAAAAATGAATACCTAAAACCGAAAAGAAATTTCAAGTGTGTATATATATATATATATATATACACACACACATATATATACATATATATATGTGTATATATATACATATATATATATATATATGTATGTATATATACATATATATATATATATACATATATATATATATATATGTATATATATATATATATATATTTACTGTACATACATATACATATATATATATATATATACACAAGGTAAATTTCTTTCCATATAATCACCCTGTTTATTTTAAGTTTCAACCCCAAAAAATTATATCATGCCAAAAGAGTCACAGATATTATTTCAATTTCCAAATTATGAAGATTCAAATATTTTAACCGTAATATTATTACCAATCTATTGGTGACATTTTCAAAGTGAAATGAATTATTCGAATTATATAATTATTACTTTTCGTACTTTTTTCAGTACTGAGAAAACAGTTCCGTCTTCTTTCTTTCCCCTACAGAAATGTTCGTTTAATAATGATTAATAATTCGTTAATTAATCAATTGATAGATAAATGATAATAATTAATCCAAGATTCTAAATGATTTGGTTTTTTCATCTTCAGTGAAGTCTTTTGACCTTTTTTGCCATGAATTTGAGAGAGAGAGAGAGAGAGAGAGAGAGAGAGAGAGAGAGAGCATAGTTTTGTAGTATGTGTAAGGAAAGAGAGAATAGTTTTCTTGTGTGTGTGAGGAGAGAGAGAGAGAGAGAGAGAGAGAGAGAGAGAGCATAGTTTTGTAGTATGTGTAAGGAAAGAGAGCATAGTTTTCTTGTGTGTGTAAGGAGAGAGAGAGAGAGAGAGAGAGAGAGAGGAGAGAGCATAGTTTTGTAGCATGAGTAAGGGAAGAGAGAATAGTTTTCTTGTGTGTGAAAGAGAGAGAGAGAGAGAGAGAGAGAGAGAGAGCATAGTTTTGTAGTATGTGTAAGGAAAGAGAGAATAGTTTTCTTGTGTGTAAGGAGAGAGAGAGAGAGAGAGAGAGAGAGAGAGCATAGTTTTGTAGTATGTGTAAGGAAAGAGAGAATAGTTTTCTTGTGTGTGTAAGGAGAGAGAGAGAGAGAGAGAGAGAGAGAGAGAGAGAGCTCTAACCCAAGATTTCATAAGGTTTAATCCATTTTCGAATATTTAATCCAAGATAAATTAGCTTATTAGCCATTGGATTATGAGGAGAGAGAGAGAGAGAGAGAGAGAGAGAGAGAGAGAAAATAAAAGAAGCATAGAAGAAAAAGAGACATAGAAGAGACATAGACTAATTTACAATAGAAAAAAGAGAAATATGAAAAGGGATATACAAAAGAAAAGAATTAAGGGAAGAGAAATAAAGATTAAAATGCAGTAAAGCAATGGGAGATACAGAGGAAAAGAATGAGACTAATGAAAAGGAGAAAGAAAAGGGAAATGACCTCGTATCAAGATCACAGGAGGTGTAATAGTGTCGTAACTGGAGTTTCCCTAAGGTCAAGATATACCCTTTTGGACACTTACGGTTGACGAGTATTAGTGGAATGTCCTCCCAAGTGACGTCACATTTCCGAAGGGTCTTGTCTTCAAGGAGCAATTTCGTAATCGAAAAATATATCCGCTTATAATAAAATGATACAGAAAGATTATTGGTACTTTAATATTAATTGCCCCACCAGTAATTATTATTATTATGATTATTATTATTATTATTATTATTATTACTATTATTATTATTATTATTATCATTGAGCAATTTCCTAATCGAAATATATCCGCTTATAATAAAATGATACAGAAAAATTATTGGTACTTTAATATTAATTGCCCCACCACTAATTATTATTATTATTATTATTATTATTATTATTATTATTATTATTATTATTGAGCAATTTCGTAATCGAAATATATCCGCTTATAATAAAATGATACAGAAAGATTATTGGTACTTTAATATTAATTGCCCCACCACTAATTATTATTATTATTATTATTATTATTATTATTATTATTATTATTATTATTAATTGCTAAGCTACAACCCTAGTTGGAAAAGCAGGATTCTATAAGTAGGGGGCTCCAAGAGGGAAAATAGCTAAGTGAGGAAAGGAAACAAGGAAAAAGTAAATATTTTAGAATAACATTAAAATGAATATCTCCTATATAAACTATAAAAACTTTAACAAACCAGGAGGAAGAGAAATTAAATAGAACAGTGTGCCCGAGTGTACCCTCAAGCAAGAGAACTCTAACCCAAGATAGTGGAAGACCATGGTACAGAGGCTATGGCACTATCCAAGAACAGAGAACCATGGTTTGATTTTGGAGTGTCCCTCTTCTAGAAGAACTGCTTACCATAGCTAAAGAGTCTCTTCTGAACAATTACAGTGCAGTAGTTAACCCCTTGGGTGAGGAAGAATTGTTTGGTAATCTCAGTGTTGTCCGGTGTATGAGGACAGAGGAGAATCTGCAAAGAATAGGCCAGACTATTCGGTGAATGTGTAGGCAAAGGGAAAGTGAACCGTAACCAGAGAGAAGTATCCAAGGTAGTGCTGTCTGGCCAATCAAAGGACCCCATAACTCTCCGATATAACTTTGGTACTATTTTTTAGGTTAGGTTAGGTTAGGTTTGAATGTTATCCGCTTACAGACTAACCAAACCTAACCTAACTTAAAAAATAGTGCTAGGGATATATCGAAAATTACTGGTGAAGCAATAACAGAAAAATACCAGATTACTTAATTAATGTTTATTTC
>NC_090729.1:189253928-189266428 GCF_036898095.1 Palaemon carinicauda | reverse complement strand
CCTCTGCCATTCATGAGCGGCCTATAAACCTTTAAACATCAGCAGCCATTGCCTGGCCCTCCTTGGTCCTAGCTTAGGCGCTGATCATATGTATATATGGTCAGTCTCCAGGGCATTGTACTGCTCGATAGGGCAATGTCACTGTCCATTGCCTCTGCCATTCATGAGCGGCCTTTAAACCTTAGTTCCTTTGGTCGCTGCAACCACAACATCCTTGTGAGCTAAGGATGAGAAGTTTGGGGGAGCCTATAGGGCTATCTGCTAAGTCATCAACAGCTATTGCCTGGCCCTCCTTGGTCCTAGCTTGGGCGCTGATCATATGTATATATGGTCAGTCTCCAGGGCATTGTCCTGCTCGATAGGGCAATGTCACTGTCCCTTGCCTCTGCCATTCATGAGCGGCCTTTAAACCTTTAAACATCAGCAGCCATTGCCTGGCCCTCCTTGGTCCTAGCTTGGGGGCTGATCATATGTATATATGGTCAGTCTCCAGGGCATTATACTGCTCGATAGGGCAATGTCACTGTTCCTTGCCTCCGCCATTCATGAGCGGCCTTTAAACCTTTAAACATAGTAAGTTTTCTTCATCGCCTACGCCCTTTCCTTAAAGACGAGACGACAAACGAACGCACGCAAAGTCTCTCCAGGATGTTGGACATTCCTATTTAAGATCCTTTCACGGTAGGAGTTCGTAGGACTTCTTTTGGCCACGCCCACCGATATACGTTCATGGGCAGCCATGTCCTTTACCTGACCTCTACGGGTTTTTATGCTTTATTTTTACAGGTAATATTCAGGTTTTTTACCTTTTTGCTTTTTTATTAGTTTTTTGACGTTTTTTTGCTTTTTAATGTTTTTTTTTTATTGTAACTTTTTTTTTATCAACCGTATCTATATAAACATATTTTACCCTTTTTGATTTTTTTATGAATATATTTTACCTTTTTGCTTTTTTATGAATTTTTTTGACGTTTTTTGCTTTTAAATGTTTTTCTTGCTTGTAACTTTTTCTTGATCAACCGTATCTATATGAATGTATTTTACCTTTTTGCTTCTTTTATGAATATATTTTACCTTTTTTTTTTTTTATGAATCTATTTTACCTTTTTTGCTTTTTTATGAATTTTTTTGACGTTTTTTGCTTTTTAATGTTTTTTTTTTTATTGTAACATTTTCTTGATCAACCGTATCTATATGGATATATTTTACCTTTTTGCTTTTTTATGAATTTTTTTGACGTTTTTTGCTTTTTAATGTTTTTTTTTTTATTGTAACATTTTCTTGATCAACCGTATCTATATGGATATATTTTACCTTTTTGCTTTTTTTATGAATATATTTTACCTTTTTGCTTTTTTATGAATTTTTTTGACGTTTTTTTGCTTTTTAATGTTTTTTCTTGATTGTAACTTTTTCTTGATCAACCGTATCTATATGAATATATATTACCTTTTTGCTTTTTTATGAATTTTTTTGACGTTTTTTGCTTTTTAATGTTTTTTTTTTTTTTATTTTAACATTTTCTTGATCAACCGTATCTATATGGATATATTTTACCTTTTTGCTTTTTTTATGAATATATTTTACCTTTTTGCTTTTTTATGATTTTTTTTGACGTTTTTTTGCTTTTTAATGTTTTTTCTTGATTGTAACTTTTTCTTGATCAACCGTATCTATATGAATATATTTTACCCTTTTTGCTTTTTTTATGAATATATTTTACCTTTTTGGTTTTTTTTATGAATATATTTTACCTATTTGCTTTTTTATGAATGTTTTTGACGTTTTTGCTTTTTGATGTTTTTTCGTGATTGTAACTTTTTCTTGATCAATCGTATCTAGCCTATATGGATATATATTACCTTTTTGCTTTTTTTTGTGAATATATTTTACCTTATTGCTTTTTTATGAATCTATTTTACCTTTTTGCTTTTTTATGATTATATTTTACCTTTTTGCTTTTTTTATGAATATATGTTACCTTTTTGCTTTTTTTATGAATCTATTTTACCTTTTTGCTTTTTTATGAATCTATTTTACCTTTTTGCTTTTTTATGAATATATTTTACTTTTTACTTTTTTATTAATATATTTAACCTTTTTGCTTTTTTTATGAATATATTTTACCTTTGCTTTTTTATGAATATATTTTACCTTTTTGCTTCTTTTATAAATATATTTTACCTTTTTGTTTTTTTTTATGAATATATTTCACCTTTTTGCTTCTTTTATGAATATATTTTACCTTTTTTATTTTTTATGAATATATTTTACCTTTTACCTTTTTTGAATGTTTTTTTTTTACCTTTTTGCTTTTAAATAAATGTTTTTTTTTACCTTTTTGCTTTTAAATAAATGTTTTTTACCTTATTGTTTTTTTTACGTATCTTCTTGATGTCCACTTTTTCTTGATCAACCGTATCTAGATGAATGTTTTTTTTTTTACCTTTTATCTGATTTTTCTTTGTTTTTTTAATGTTAACCTTTTCTTGATCAACCATATCTATATGAATGTTTTTTACCTTTTCGATTTCATATGCTTTTTAATGTTCACTTTTTTTTATCAACCGTATCTATATGAATGTTTTTTATTTTTTTTTTCTTAGGTTTTTAATTTTTTTTTTTTTTTTGCTTTTTTATGTTTTCTCTTTGCGTCCACTTTTTCTTATAGATGGTTTTTTTTTTACCTTTTTAGATTAATGTTTTTCAATGTTTTGACCTTTTTGCTTTTTTTTTTCATTTTCATTTTTTTTCTTGGTTCTTATCGATTTTGAGATATGACACATTCCCTTATAATCAAACCATTGTTCTCTAGACTTGGGTAGTGCCATAGCCTCTGTATCATGGTCTTCCGCTGTCTTAGGTTAGAAATCTATTGCTTGAGGGTACACTCGGGCACACTATTCTATCTTGTTTCTCTTCCTCTTGTTATTTTGAAGTTTTTATAGTTTATATATGAAAGATTTATTTTAATGTTATTATTATTCTTAAATTTCTCTTGTAGTTTTTCCTTATTTCCTTTCCTCACGGGGCTATTTTCCCTTTTGGAGCCCTTGGGCTTATAACATCCTGCTTTTCCAACTAGGGTTATAGATTAGCAAGTTATAATAATAATAATAATAATAATAATAATAATAATAATAATAATAATGATGATGATGATGATGATGATAATAATGATAATAATAATAATAATAATAATATAATGATGATGATGATGATGATGTTAATAATAATGATAATAATAATAATAATAATAATAATAATAATAATAATGATGATGATAATAATAATAATAATAATAATAATAATAATAATAATAATAATAATAATAATAACAACAACAAATATACTTGGTTTTGCGTTTGTAAACAACAGTTGTTACCATTCTTTCCTTTGAACTCGTATACTTAATAAATGATTTGCTTCTCAGGAGGCAAAACAAACAACCACTCAAGATTAAGTTGTTCTGATGATAAAAGATAAGGAGTAAAATTCTTAGATATTACATTTCTCTTGACATGACACATAGTATTTTTTATCTATTTGTTAAATATCTATAGCTGTATATATGTATATATATATATATATATATATATATATATATATATATATGTATATATATATATATATATATATATATATATATATATATATATATATATATATATATATATATATATATATATATATATATATATATATATATATATATATATATATATATATATATATATATATATATACATTTATTTATTTATATATATATATATGTATATATATATATATATATATATATATATATATATATATATATATATATATATATATATATATATATATATCAGCATCATCCTCATCCTCATCATCATTATCCTCATCATCTTCATCATCATTATCATCATCTTCATCATCATCATCAGCATCTCCTCCTACGCCCATTGACGTAAAAGGCCTCGGTTAGATTTCGCCAGTCGTCTCTATCTTGAACTTTTAATTCAATACTTCGCCATTCACCATCTCCTACTTCACGCTTCATAGTCCTCAGCCATGTAGGCCTGGGTCTTCCAACTCTTCTAGTGCCTTTTGGAGCCCAGCTGAACGCTTGGTGAACTAATCTCTCTTTTGGAGTGCGAAGAGCATGCCCAAACCATCTCCATCCACCCCTAACCATGATCTCATCCACATATGGCACTCGAGTAATCTCTCTTATAGTCTCATTTCTAATCTTGTCTGCCATTAAACTCCCAATATTCTTCTGAGGACTTTGTTCTCAAATCTACTAAATCTATTGGAGATTGTTTCATTGTCATACCATGACTCACATCCATAAAGTAACACCGATCTCACTAAACTGATATACAGTCTGATTTTTATATGTAATTTTGATTTCCAAATTTTACATAACCTAGCCATTGTCTAGCTATATATATACCAGACAGTTGCTCCTTATTATACAGGGGAGAAAAGGAAAACAATAAAAATATCAATAATTATCACAATATATTCCATTATAACATACATAATTAGTAACCATATTTCTATTTTCTCGTCAACTCACTCGAAATATATCTCTCACTCATCCATAACATTTCAATAGCAAAATGAATCAAATATTACTCAATGTGACAATCAAAGTTCTTGCACGGGCTCATTGCTCGAAATCCGTCACTGGCCAATTTGGAACAGCTTCGACATTGCGAATATCTTGTTGAGTTTTCTGCTACTCATTTCTTTCGAAGTAGATGAAATCCTGAAAACAAGAATAGAAGTGATATAGCCTAAATATTCTAAATATTTATAATAATAAAATATTCCAAATATTTATATTTATAATATTTATAATAAAATATTCTAAATATTTATATTTATAATATTTATAATAAAATATTCTATATATTTATATTTGTAATATTCATAATAATAAAGTATTCCAAATATTTATATTTATAATATTTATGATAATAAAATATTCTAAATATTTATATTTATAATATTTATAATAATAACATATTCTAAATATTTATATTTATAATATTCATAATAATAACATATTCTAAATATCTATATTTATGATATTTATGATAATAAAATATTCTAAATATTTATATTTATAATATTTATAATAATAAAATATTCTAAATATTTATATTTATAATATCTATAATAATAAAATATTCTAAATATTTATATTTATAATATTTATAATAATGAAATATTCTAAATATCTATATTTATAATATTTATAATAATGAAATATTCTAAATATTTATATTTATAATATTTATGAAAATAGAATATTCTAGATATTTATATTTGTAATATTTATAATAATGAAATATTTTAAATATTTATATTTAAAATATCTATGATAATAAAATATTTTAAATATTCATATTTCTAATATTTATAATAAAAAAATTCTAAATATTTATATTTATAATATTTATAATAATAAAATATTCTAAATATCTATATTTATAATATTTTTAATAAAATATTCTAAATATTTATATTTATAATATTTATAATAAAATATTCTAAATATATTTATAATATTTATAATAAAATATTCTAAATATTTAATATTTATAATATTTATAATAATAAAAAGACTCAAACTTGTCCCTGTTATATGAATATTCGCCTTTATATATGAACTGTATACTATATTTCTTATATAAATCGACTAGATTTATTTCAATGTTGTTACTCTTCTTAAATTATTTTATATCAATTTTGCATGGCTTCTTTTGTAGATTATTTATTTCTTTATTTCATTTACTCGCTGGACTATTTTTCTCTGTTGGAACCTCGGGCTTATAGCATCTTGCCCTTCCAACTAGGGTTGTAGCTTAGCTAATAATGATAATAATAAAATAATACTTTTAATGGAATGGTGCATAAATTTGAATATATATATATATATATATATATATATATATATATATATATATATATATATATATATATATATATATATATATAACCGATTACAGATTTAAAGGTCGCTCATGAATGGCAGAGGCAAGGGATATGACAACGTCCTAGAGACTGACCATATATACATATGATCAGCGACCAACCCCCCCTCTCTATCAAGCTAGGACCAGGGAGGGCCAGGCAATGGCTGCTGATGACTCAGCAGATAGACCTATAGGCTCCCCCCAAACCCCCCATCCTTAGCTCGCAAGGATGGTGAGGTTGCAGCGACCAAAGAATCTAACGAGTCTGAGCGGGATAAAAAATAAAAAAATATTCTTATATTCGACATTGACAATATGATTATCTAATCGATTCTTGTTGTTTTTATCTTCAATTCAAATTGATTCTTTATCAGTGAAGGCAACTCTATACAAAGCACTTATCAGCTTATCGACATTTTTAATGGTAAATCCAACATTAAATGATAGTGAAGCATTTACATTCATTTTGCTTCATTGAATGAATGAAAGCAAATATCAGTGAATAATAATTTTTATAATTTTTCTTTAAATTACAATGAGGAATCTGGAGTTTTGAATTAACAAGAAATACACTTAACTTGTGTAATTAAATATAACGACCGTTTCCAATTTAATTCCTTTTTCAATCATTAACACTTTATAAGAGATAATGCCTAGCGCTAAGGCCATGACTTTATATGTAATTTTGAATGAGGAAATAATATCTACATAGGTAGTATGTTGGCCGAGGCACCAGCTACCCGTAGAGACACTACCGCGAGAGAGTTATTGGGTCCTTTGACTGGCCAGAGAATACTATATTGGATCCTTCTTAGGTTACGGCTCATTTTCCTTTTGCCTACACATACATCGAATAGTCTGGCCTATTCTTTACATATTCTCCTCTCTCCTCATACACCTGACAACACTGAGGTTACCAAACAATATTTCCTCGCTGAACGGGTTAACTACTGCAATGTAATTGTTCAGTGGCTACTTTCCTCTTAGTAAGGGTAAAAAGGACTCTTAAGCTATGGTAAGCAGCTATACTAGGAGAAGGACACTCCAAAATCAAAGCATTGTTCTCTGATCTTGAATAGTGCCATAGCCACTGTACCATGGTCTTCCACTGTGTTGGGATAGAGCATAAGATAGAATAGTGTACCCGAGTGTACCCTTAAGCAAAAGAACTGTAATCCAAGATAGTGAAAGTCTATGGTACAGAGGGTATGACACTACCCAAGACTAGAGAACAATGGTTTGTTCTGGATTGTCCTTCTCCTAGAAGAGCTGTTTACCATAGCTGAAGAGTCTTTTCTACCATTAGCAAGAGGAAAGTAGCCGCTGAACAATTACAGTGCAGTAATTAACCTCTTGAGAGAAGAAGAATTGTTTGGCAATTTCAGAGTTGTCAAGTGTATGAGGAAAGAGGAGAATGTATAAAGAATAGGCCAGACTATTTTCTATATATGTAGGCAAAGATGAAATGAGCTGTAACCAGAGAGAGGGATCCAATGTAGTATTTTCTGGCCAGTCAAAGGACCCAATAACACTAGCGGTAGTATCTCAACGGGTGGCTGGTGCCTTGGCCAACCTACTACCTAAATTACCCACTGAACAATTACAATGTAGTAGTTAACCCCTTGAGCAAAGAAGAATTGTTATGACCAATAAAAACTAATACTCACGATCAAAAATGCTGCTCCAAGTACCAGTGCCTTGTAACGTGCGTCTAGCGAGGGATCGAAGGTAACGCAAAAATTGTCAGCATCCGTGAAGCATTCTGTGCAGCATCCCTTCCAGGTTCTGCGGATGCTCCCCTTTGCCATTCCTTGTGGGTCCATGACCTGTAAGGAGGGCAAGAGATTACAGGAGCATTAAGGAGGCTATAAAATTATAGGAGTACTAAGGCAGGGTGTCCATGACCTGTAAGGAGGTCAAGAGATTACAGAAGCACTAAGGAGGTCAGGATATTCCAAGAGCACTAAGGGGGTCGATCACGGGACCACTAAGGAGGTCAGGATATTCCAAGAGCACTAAGGGGGTCGATCACAGGACCACTAAGGAGGTCAGGATATTCCAAGAGCACTAAGGAGGTCAAGATATTACAGGAGCACTAAGGAGGTCAGGATATTACAGGAGCACTAATGAGGTCAGGATATTACAGGAGCACTAAGGAGGTCCAGAGATTACAGGAGCACTAAGGAGGTCAGGATATTACAGGAGCACTAATGAGGTCAGGATATTACAGGAGCACTAAGGAGGTCCAGAGATTACAGGAGCACTAATGAGGTCAGGATATTACAGGAGCACTAAGGAGGTCCAGAGATTACAGGAGCATTGAGGAGGCTAAGATATTCCAAGAGCACTGAGGAGGTCAAGATATTACAGAAGCACTAAAGAGGCCAGAAAATTACATGAGCACTAAGGAGGTCAAGATATTACAGGAGCACTAATGAGGTCAGGATATTACAGGAGCACTAAGGAGGTCCAGAGATTACAGGAGCACTAAGGAGGTCAGGATATTACAGGAGCACTAATGAGGTCAGGATATTACAGGAGCACTAAGGAGGTCAAGATATTACAGGAGCACTAATGAGGTCAGGATATTACAGGAGCACTAAGGAGGTCCAGAGATTATAGGAGCACTAAGGAGGTCAAGATATTACAGGAGCACTAATGAGGTCAGGATATTCCAAGAGCACTAAGGAGGTCAAGATATTACAGGAGCACTAAGGAGGTCAGGATATTACAGGAGCACTAAGGAGGTCAAGATATTACAGGAGCACTAAGGAGGTCAGGATATTACAGGAGCACTAAGGAGGTCAAGATATTACAGGAGCACTAAGGAGGTCAGGATATTACAGGAGCACTAAGGAGGTCAGGATATTACAGGAGCACTAAGGAGGTCAGGATATTACAGGAGCACTAAGGAGGTCAGGATATTACAGGAGCACTAAGGAGGTCAAGATATTACAGGAGCACTAAGGAGGTCCAGAGATTACAGGAGCACTAATGAGGTCCAGAGATTACAGGAGCACTAATGAGGTCAAGATATTACAGGAGCACTAAGGAGGTCAGGATATTACAGGAGCACTAAGGAGGTCAGGATATTACAGGAGCACTAATGAGGTCAGGATATTACAGGAGCACTAAGGAGGCCATGAAATTACAGGAGCACTAAGGCAGGGTGTCCATGACCTGTAAGGTCAAGAGATTACGAGAGCACTAGGGAGGTCGAGATATTCCAAGAGCTCCAAGAAGGCCAGAAAATTAGAGGAGCACTAAGGCAAGGTATCATAAGATCTTCTAAGCTTTTCTTATTATTATTTTTCATAATGACAGTCTTCAGAGACTGACGGTTAATAGTGTGGGGTTCCGGGCCACATCCAGTTTCTTTAGAAATCCATCACTTTTTGATGCTATTTTAAGTAGCACGCTCTTCTGCACAAGTCCTGGGTTATATCGGCTCCTACCTTCTCAAGATATTATTATTATTATTATTATTATTATTATTATTATTATTATTATTACGAGCAAAATAGCAACCTAATTTGGAAAAGCAGAACGCTAAATTCCCAGTATCCAATAGGGAAGTAGCCAAGTGCGGAAAAGATACAAAGTAAGAATAAACTATTAAAAATAAATTAAGATGAATAGAAATTTTAGGTAAAAAGTATTTGCACCAATTTGGAACATCTGCAGTTTCATTGATTCAACGATACAGTTATTGCTTTGTAATAAATTTTTCATTCAGATCGATCCCCTACTATCCCAACTAGGGTTGCATCTTGGATAATGATAAAGAATATAATAATAATAACATCAGTGGTGATAATGACCATCATAATAATATGTAGTTCAATTAGATTAACAATAAATTTACCATAATTACACTATCAAACTTTCTAAGACCGTTGTGGTGTACTGGTACAGATACCATATGATGCTAATTCTATGTTATGGTAATCATATTAGTGTCAAGAAGTCTATTGAAATTGGTTTCATTACTTGAAATGTAGTGTTTTGTTTTCAACGGATATTTTTTATATATCTTATTTCATCTATTATTGATTAAAACCTAAGTTTCAGTATGAAAATGTAGATGTGGCAAATTTTTTGCCCGGTGTTCCAGATCTGAGTGTGAGGTTCCTATGCTTTGTATTGGGATTTAAAAGGTCACGGTCAATGTTCTTAAGAGCTACTCGCTTTTGGTCGCCTACTGTGATATCAACACCACGGAGTGTCCTGAAAGGAGCTGTTCGATCAGTTGGAGGACCAGAAAGGCTTCCCTCATTTCCAGGAGGTTTATGTTGCAATGCCAGTATCTTATGTTGCAGTATTTACTTTAAAAATTAATGCAAAGACTGATAAAGGAATGTATGTAAATAATACATATATAGGAAGGAGTACATAGAATCGGGAATGAAAATAAAGAAGTAAAGGAGTGTATTTAGAAAGCGAAGCTTTTTCTTCAACTCGCAAGGTCACAAACAAATCTTCCTAAGAAGGATTATCTCTGCGGAAATCATTTAAAGGGCATTACACATAGATCTAACACCTGTATTTTCTACCTATCCCCACCATAGCGATCTTAGAAAGTTTGACAGTGTATAAAGGAGGAAATGTCCTCCTAGGAAATAATCCATATGCACAAATAAAGGTTATTAGAGACTACTTTTGCACACATCTAGAATTGCTATAATCAGCTGTGCATTTCTTTAATGATTTATACTATTCTGATATAAAATCAAAAGGAATTAAAAATGACAGAACATGAAATACATCTTATGACGCTCAAACTGTTAATGATAAATCAGCAACTACAATAAAAATTTAAATAAAATTCCAAATAACCTCGAAAACAACGTCACTTCCACAACTGCAAGGGCAGCAAGGGGCCACGATCTTGAACACTCGGTCACCAGAGGCATTCTTGACTGTGTAGTTTGTGGCCATTGGCATGCAAAAGTTCCATTCTTGGTGCATGGATCCCAGCAACTGTCCATAGCTGAATATTTCCATTTCCTGCAGTTGAGTAAAGAGAATGAATGACAGTTTGAAGTATAGGAGAGGTTTGTACTCATTCATAAAAAGCTCTCTGGTTACTGAAACACCATCAGCGATTAATCACAATTCACCATGTCATTTCTCCTCCAACTAGATTCCCATCTGAGCGAACTAGCCATATCCCTCCACAGGAGTTAGAAAACTATCAGATAAGATCCAAGAAAGTAGACTGAGGTGGTATGGTCATGTTATGAGAAGAGATGAACAGTATATTGGGAGGAGGGTGATGGAAATAGAGGTACAGGGAACGAGGAGAGGGAGACTAAAGCGAAGGTGGCTGGACTGTATCAAGGATGACCTTCGATCAAAGGGATTAACCGATGATGAAGTGTGGGACAGAGGTAGATGGAGAAAGCTGGTCAGAAACATCAACCCCAGATAAAAGTGGGAAAAGACGCAGACAAAGAAGAAGAAGAAGCCATATCCTTCCTCTTGCCATATATTTAAGGAATCGTGCCATCATCATTCCAATGGAACTTACCTGGTTACAGCACGGTGTGCAACAGGAATTACATCGGAGAGGCCGGGCTATGCGAAGTACTTCAGCACCGTTGTTGTCAACGAACGGCATCTCGAACCCCCTGATGTTGCCGCAGCATTGTCGAGAACAGAAGTCGTTGTCCTCCTGCGCCCAGAGAAACTCTTGCCCCATGGAATTCTTCAGGATGTACTTGTTCTGCGCCTCGCATCCGCTCAACACTTCATCCACGGAAGTTTACATCGTTCATAGGTTTGAGAGCATAGAAGAACGAAATTTTAGGACCTAAACCATACATACTTTTTAATTTGGCTTTTATTTATAACCAACAGTATAGAAGCACACACTAGATATCTCTTAGTTTTATTTGCAATTTACTGGTTGTAAAAACGTGAAATGTCTTACCTTCACAGACAGATATGATTTGTTGGATGATAACCTGATCAAGCTGTGCTAAGTATTCCAAACCAGGAGGTATGTGGTGACTACCACCCATGGGAGTCATGCCATATTGACTCCTGGGTTCTACTGTTATAGGTTCCATTTTTCACTTCTGCAGTTACCTGAAAAGGAGTGTAGAAGAATATGAGATAAACCGAGAGGAGGGGTCAAAGCCAATCAGCCTTTTGAGGGTCATTGGTTTTTTACTTCCTTTTGACTTCTTAGAGATTGGACATGGATCGTACGAAAAGATTTTAGCACAATTGAGGTTCTTATGAACCATAAAGCAATTGTATTTAAGGCAATTTGAGACTGAGAGGCCTTTTACACTTGCTGGTCCCAGTCCCAGATAAAGTCAAGAAGAAAGTCACTGTCGGCTGTTTAGTCCACTAGTATAATTTTGTTTTTTTTAGATAATGTGTAGGTATTCCTGACATTTTACAACCATTTGCATCACAAACTAATAACGGGCTGCAAACCATAATGCAATTTAACACAATTCCTCAGACATTATGCAGAAAAAGAAATTCTAGCTAACCATATCTTTTACCATTAGTCACTAAACT
>NC_090729.1:189233928-189246428 GCF_036898095.1 Palaemon carinicauda | reverse complement strand
TTATGTTTTAGAGTAATATACCTGGCTAACCATCTCTACAGTGTATTCTCAAAACTTTCACTTGGTTAAAAATCCATCTACAGTATTTAGTCATGAATTTGTGGTTTGTAGTTTATAGTCAATTATAGTGAACTGGTGAATTTGGGTAAAGAAATTGACAGAATGTATTGTAATGAACTGATGAATTTGGGTAAAGAAACTGACAGAATGCATTATAGTTAACTGGTGAATTTGGGTAAAGAAACTGACCAAATGTATTATAGTTAACTGATGAATTTTGGTAAAGAAACTGACAGACTGCATTATAGTTAACTGGTGAATTTGGGTAAAGAAACTGACCGAATGTATTATAATAAACTGATGAATTTGGGTAAAGAAATTGACAGAAAGTATTTTAATGAACTGATGAATTTGGGTAAAGAACCTGACAGAATGTATTGTAATGAACTGTTGAATTTGGGTAAAGAAACTGGCAGAATGTATGAAAATGAACTGATGAATTTGGGTAAAGAGCCTGACAGAATGTATTGTAATGAACTGATGAATTTGGGTAAAGAAACTGGCAGAATGTATGAAAACGAACTGGTGAATTTGGGTAAAGAAACTGACATAATGTATGAAAATGAACCGGTGAATTTGGGTAAAGAACCTGACAGAATGTATTGTAATGAACTGATGAATTTGGGTAAAGAAACTGGCAGAATGTATGAAAATGAACTGGTGAATTTGGGTAAAGAAACTGACATAATGTATGAAAATGAACCGGTGAATTTGGGTAAAGAACCTGACAGAATGTATTGTAATGAACTGATGAATTTGGGTAAAGAGCCTGACAGAATGTATTGTAATGAACTGATGAATTTGGGTAAAGAACCTGACAGAATGTATTGTAATGAACTGATGAATTTGGGTAAAGAAACTGGCAGAATGTATGAAAATGAACTGATGAATTTGGGTAAAGAAACTGGCAGAATGTATGAAAATGAACTGATGAATTTGGGTAAAGAAACTGACATAATGTATTACAATGAACTGGTGAATTTGGGTAAAGAACCTGACAGAATGTATTGTAATGAAATGATGAATTTGGGTAAAGAAACTGACAGAATGTATTATAATTAACTGATGAATTTGGGTAAAGAAACTGACAGAATGTATTATATTGAACTGGTGAATTTGGGTAAAGAAACTGACGTTATGTATTATAATGAACTGAGGAGTTTGGGTAAAGAAACTGACAGAATGTATGGCAAAATAGTATGAATTTATTTATTATAAACAGTAATTTATTCCTTGTAATATGGATTTGGAATTAAAGAAACGTTGAAAATTTCAACTATTACTCTCAATTGATGTTTTTAAACATTCTTGCTAGACATTTCATATGTCTTATGATAGTTTCAAACATCCAAAACAGTATTTTATTGAAATTTCTTCTAAAGTTTTGGTCAAATAATTTTAACATTAATCTTTATTATAAAGAAATCTCGAGACTGGTCAGTAGAAACAAATATAATGTTTGCATGTCTTAGTATATAATATTCAGGAAATTATAGAAATAATGCTAATGAGAAATTGAATGAAAATATTTTTTTTTTTTTTTTTTTAGCAAGAGGGTTAAGTTGGTATACCAACTTAACCTCCATAGATACATGCAAACTTACATAAATGTGCTTTTATATAAAAGTGTAATTGTTGTGCAACAATCATTGTAAAGTACGTTAGATTTACACCAAACAATCACTACTCTCCAAGTGAAAAAACAAAAACAAAAACACTTATATCAAACATTGTCAAGTGAGGTCATAATCTTGGCATCTACAACATTTAATAAATTCTTTGAAAACCACAGATTTCTTGTACATAATGAACATTTTCTGTCCAGCATTCGAACATACTTTGAACGAATCATACACACACACACACACATATATATATATATATATATATATATGTATATATATATATATATATATATATATATATATATATATATATATGTGTGTGTGTATATATATGTGTATATATATATATATATATATATATATATATATATATATATACACATACACGGTATATATTATATACTTATTTCTTTTATATATATAAATATATATATATGTATATATATATATATATATATATATATATATATATATATATATATGTAAATGTATATATATATATATATATAATATATATATATATATATATATATATATATATATATATATATATAAATCTTAGGAATTATAAAGTTCATCAAACTATGAAACAGAACAGGTCACATTACAAACAACACGAAACTACAAAATATCATCTAAACATTGAAGAAAACACTTTGTCCTTAAAGGCAACGCGTACAAAGACAGTAGCGATATTGACAAAGAAGGCCACCATGAGATTCGTTGTTCAAAGGCTGGACCAGAGTCTCTGGACTGGACCAGTGCCTCTGGGCTGGACCAGAGTCTCTGGACTGGACCATAGTCTCTGGACTGGACCATAGTCTCTGGTCTGGAGCTGAGTCTCTGGGCTGGACCAGTGTCTCTGGGCTGGACCAGTGTCTCTGTGCTGGACCAGTGTCTCTGGGCTGGACCAGAGACTCTGAGGTGGACCAGAGTCTCTGGGCTGGACCAGTGTCTCTGTGCTGGTCCAGTGTCTCTGAGCTGGACCAGAGTCTTTGGGCTGGACCAAAGTCTCTGGGCTGGAGCAGTCTCTCTGAGCTGGAAGTAGAGTCCCTGAACTGGACCAGAGTCTCTGGACTGGACCAGTGTCTATGCACTGGACCATCTTGTAGGGGTCTACACATCTAATGTTGTTGGTCTCTTTCGAAGTATATGAAGTCCTGAAAGAAAGGAAAATTACATGTTTTTTTTATCTAGGTGACAATTTTTTATAATTTCAAGTGGATTTTTCAAAATATATATTCTTTTATTAAAGTGTGCGCAGATTTCCGGTTATTATTATTATTATTATCATTATTATTATTATTATTATTATTATTATTTATTACTAGCTAAATTACAACCCTAGTTGGAAAAGTAGGATACCATAAGCCCAAGGGCTCCAACAGGGAAAATAGCCCAGTGCGGAAAGGAAACAGGAAAAAGGAAATATTTCAAGAACAGTAATAACATTAAAATAAATATTTCCTATATAAATTATAAAAAATTTAAGAAAACAAGAGGAAGAGAAATAAGATAGAATAGTGAGCCCGAGTGTACCCTCAAGAAAGAGAACTGTATTCCAAGACAGGTACAGAAACTATTGCACCACCCAAGACTAGTGAATGTGGAATGATTTCAAAAGATACAGAAGAGCTTAAAAAAAGTACTTTAACCTGATCCCCCTTAAAATGAAATAGGTGTCAAACGTTTCACAAACAAATAAGTATACTCACAATCAGAAACGCTGCCCCAAGCATGAGCGCCTTATAGCGCACATCAAGATTACTGTTGAAGGTGATGCAAAAGTTGTCTGCATCTGTGCAACATTCGGTGCACAATCCCCTCCATGTCCGGCGGATACTTCCCATTGGTCCATCCGATCCGATGACCTACAAGAAAGAGAAATAGCAACTGTTTTTAATTTCTTTCATTTTTACCGTGATGAAACACACAGACCATTTCTTCTAGTTTTTTTTTTATAATTTCCAGAAAATATTTCATTGGCTGGGAGTCAGATGAACTTCTCCAGAAATTATTTCACTGTCTGGGAGTCAGATGAACTTCCCCAGAAATTATTTCACTGCCTGGGAGTCAGATGAGCTACTCCTGAAAGTATTTCTCCGTCTGACAATCATGTGAGCTACTCCAGAAAATATTTCACTATCTGGGAGTCAGATGAGCAATGCCAGAATATATTTCACTCTCTGTAAGTCAGATGAACTACTCCAGAAAGTATTTCACTGTCTGTAAGTCAGATGAACTACTCAAGAACATATTTCAATGTCTTGGAGTCAGATGAGCCACTCCTAAAAATATTTCACACTCTTGGAGTCAAATAAGCGACTCATTTATTTATTTATTTATTATTAAGTTTAGATTTTTGATATATCCTCTTAATTTGGGTATCTAGTGTCCCTAAGTAATTGCTATTATAAATTTCCCGAACAAAAAAAAATGAGGGAAAATGTTATCTGTAAACACGAGAAATAAAGGAAAATAAAATCACAGCATCGTCAGTGCAGCTCAATAAAAATGTGACATTTAAGAAAACACAATAGACAGAACAATGAGGGATAAACATTAAAACCTAGTTGGTCTCCGTTAGACGATACATAGAGGATGGGTCTCTATAATTTTGGGCCATATGATCGGGCACTGGGGCTGGGTGACCATGCATTACTGAACTGCAACTGGTGGAGGACCAAACTGTTGAACTAAACCGAAAGTTAAAAAGGTACTAAAAGCAATAAAGTTACTTCAAAGAGAACATCACTTCCACAGCTGAAACTGGTGGAGGACCCAACTGTTAAACTATAACAAAAGTTTAAAAGGTGCTAAAAGTAATAAAGTTACCTCAAAGACGGCATCATTTCCACAGCTGCAACTGGTGGAGGACCCAACTTTTAAACTATAACGAAAGTTAAAAAGGTGCTAAAAGCAATAAAGTTACCTCAAAGACAACATAACTTCCACAGCTGCAACTGGTGAAAGGACTCAACAGGTACATTATAACAAAAGTTAATAAGGTGATAAAGGCAATAAAGTTACTTCAAAGACAACATCACTTCCACAGCTTCAACTGTAGGAAGACCCAAGTGTTACACTATAACAAAAGTTAAAAAGGGTTAAAAGCAATAAAGTTACCTCAAAGACAACATAACTTCCACAGCTGCAACTGTAGGAAGACCCAAGTGTTACACTAAAACAAAAGTTAAAAAGGTGCTAAAAGTAATATAGTTACCTCAAAGACAACATCACTTCCACAGCTGCAATTGGTGGAGGACCCAAGTGTTACACTATAACAAAAGTTAAAAAGGTGCTAAAAGTAATATTCAGTAGTTACCTCAACGACAACATCTCTTCCACAGCTGCAACTTGGGGAGGACCCAACTGTTTCATTAAATATAACAAAAGTTAAAAAGGTGCTAAAAGCAATAAAGTTACCTCAAAGACAACATTACTTCCACAGCAGCATCTGTGGAGGACCCAACTGTTACACTATAACCAAGGTTAAAAAAATACAAAAAGCAATAAAGTTACCTCAAAGACAACATCACCTCCACAGCTGCAATTGATGGAGGACCCAACTTAAACCATAACAAAAGTGAAAAAGGTGCTAAAAGTAATAAATTTACCTCAAAGACAACATTACTTCCACTGCAGCATCTGTGGAGGACCCAACTGTTACACTATAACAAAGGTTGAAAAAAAAAATGCAAAAAGCAACAAAGTTACCTCAAAGAGAACATCACCTCCACAGCTGCAACTGGTGGAGGACCCAACTGTTACACTAAAACAAAATTTAAAAAGGTGCTAAAAGTAATAAAATTACCTCAAAGACAACAGCAACTGGTGGAGGATCCAACTGTTACTCTAAAACAAAAGTTAAGAAGGTGCTAAAAGTAATAAAATTACCTCAAAGACAACATCACCTCCACAGCTGCAACTGGTGGAGGACCCAACTGTTACACTATAACAAAAGCTAAAAAGGTGCTAAAAGTAATAAAATTACCTCAAAGACAACATCGCCTTCACAGCTGCAACTGGTGGAGAACCCAATTGTAGCACTAAAACAAAAGTTAAAAAGGTGCTAAATGTAATAAAATTACCTCAAAGACAACATCACCTCCACAGCTGCACCTGGTGGAGGACCCAACTGTTACACTAAGACAAAAGTTAAAAAGATGCTAAAAGTAATAAAATTACCTCAAAGACAACATCACCTCCACAGCTGCACCTGGTGGAGGACCCAACTATTACACTAAAACTAAAGTTAAAAAGATGCTAAAAGTAATAAAATTACCTCAAAGACAACATCACCTCCACAGCTGCACCTGGTGGAGGACCCAACTGTTACACTAAGACAAAAGTTAAAAAGGTGCTATAAGTAATAGAATTACCTCAAAGACAACATCACCTCCACAGCTGCAACTGGTGGAGGACCCAACTGTTACACTATAACAAAAGTTGAAAAGGTGCTAAAAGCAATAAAGTTACTTCAAAAGACAACATCACTTCCACAGCAGCAACTGGTGGAGGACCCAACTGTTAAACTATACCAAAAGTTAAAAAGGTGCTAAAAGTAATAACATTATCTCAAAGACAACATCACCTCCACAGCTGCAACTGGTGGAGGACCAAACTGTTGCACTATAACAAAAGTTAAAAATGTGGTAAAAGCAATAAAGTTATCTCAAAGACAACATCACTTCCACAGCTGCAACTGGTGGAGGACCCAACTGTTAAACTATACCAAAAGTTAAAAAGGTGCTAAAAGTAATAAAATTATCTCAAAGACAACATCACCTCCACAGCTGCAACTGGTGGAGGACCCAACTGTTGCACTATAACAAAAGTTAAAAAGATGCAAAAAGCAATAAAGTTACCTCAAAGACAACATCACCTCCACAGCTGCAACTGGTGGAGGACCCAACTGTTGCACTATAACAAAAGTTAAAAAGGTGCTAAAAGCAATAAAGTTACTTCAAAGACAACATCACTTCCACAGCAGCAACTGGTGGAGGACCCAAGTGTTAAACTATACCAAAAGTTAAAAAGGTGCTAAAAGTAATAAAATTATCTCAAAGACAACATCACCTCCACACCTGCAACAGGTGGAGGACCCAACTGTTGCACTATAACAAAAGTTAAAAAGGTGCTAAAAGCAATAAAGTTACTTCAAAAGACAACATCACTTCCACAGCAGCAACTGGTGGAGGACCCAACTGTTAAACTATACCAAAAGTTAAAAAGGTGCTAAAAGTAATAAAATTATCTCAAAGACAACATCACCTCCACAGCTACAACTGGTGGAGGACCCAACTGTTGCACTATAACAAAAGTTAAAAAGATGCAAAAAGCAATAAAGTTGCCTCAAAGACAACATCACTTCCACAGCTGCAACTGGTGGAGGACTCAACTGTTACACTATAACAAAAGTTAAAAAGGTGCTAAAAGCAATAAAGTTACCTCAAAGACAACATCACTTCTACTGCTGGAACTGGTGGAGGACCCAACTGTTACACTATAACAAAAATTAAAAAGGTGCTAAAAGCAATAAAGTTACCTCAAAGACAACATCACTTCCACTGCTGGAACTGGTGGAGTATCCAACTGTTACACTATAACAAAAATTAAAAAGGTGCTAAAAGCAATAAAGTTACCTCAAAGACAGCATCACCTCCACAGCCGCAACTGGTGGAGGACCCAACTGTTACACTAAAATAATAGTTAAAAATGTCCTAAAAGTAATATAGTTACCTCAAAGACAACATCACTTCCACAGCTGCAACTGGTGGAGGACCCAACTGTTACACTATAACAAAAGTTAAAAAGGTGCTAAAAGCAATAAAGTTACCTCAAAGACAACATCACTTCCACAGCTGCAAGGGCAGCACGGCGCCACGATCTTAAACACACCATCACCAGAGGCATTTTTGACGGAGTAAGTCGTTCCCATTGGCATACAAAAGTTCCATTCCTGGTGCATCGAACCCAATAATTGGCCGTTCGCAGATATTTCCATTTCCTGTACGCAGAGGGGAAGAGAATCTTTCATTATGGTTCTTATCTATACGAAAATATGTAAGCTACTCTAGCGTCAATAATTCAGATGTTTTTTTCTTGCTAGAACAGTGGTTCTCAATATTGTTTGCCTCATGCACCCCTTTTCGCCACAAGTTAGAGTATAATTCCCTCACCATTCATAAAACTGTCTGCCTCAAAAAGTGCATTCCAAATAATATGCAACTAAAACAAAAAATCTTGAATTTTATCCATATTAGTACATATACATTTACAATTTTATATCGATTATTTTAGTGGAGTTTTACCATTCAAATGCAAACTGAAAATGTTAATAGATTTATAGAACTTTTTTTTACATATATAATGAATTAATTAGCATACAAAACTAAAGCTAATGCAATTATAACAAAATGTTCAAAAAGATACCAGGATATTGTAAATTTGTAATAAATTTCATTCAAAAGAATATTACAGTTAATGAGCAGGCTGAAAAGCCAGTGATTATTTTTCCTTCGCCAATTCTGGGGAACTTGAAAGGCCACAACACACAGTACCTGGTTGCAACATGGTGTACAGCAAGAATTGCATTTTAGAGGCCTGCTGACGCGAAGGACTTCCACGTCATTGTTGTCGACGAAGGGAAGTTCAAAGCTTCTACTATTTCCACAGCACTGCCTCGAACAGAAATCACTATTCTCTGTTGCGTAGAGGAATTCTTGTCCCATGGAGTTCACTAGTATATACCTGTTCTTAACTTCACATCCACTTAACACTTGAAAGAAATCATGAGAAATAGATAAACATCAAATGACAGCGAGTGATATACAGTTATTGGTAAATGACTTGAACTTTAAAGTTCAAACTTGCAGTAAATGTTTTTATGTTGAACAGGCTGGCATGTGTCTCTTTCTATAGTTTATATGTGAAATATCCTTTTTATTGTGATTACTGTTAGTAAAATATTTTATTCTAATTGTTCATTACTTCTCTTATAGTTTATTTATTTCCTTATTTCCTTTCATCACTGGGCTGTTTTTCCCTATTGGAGCCCTTGGGCTTATAGCTTACTGCGTTTCTAACTAGGATTTTATCATAGCTAGTAATAATAAACGGATTTTGAGCGAAGCGAAAAATCTATTTTTGGGTGAGATGGCCATGTCGTCGTGATGGAAGTTCCTTAAAGTAGCTTCCTATGGGATATATGTACTACAGTGATATTCCCAGAGAATTTTACCTTTAGGTATCCAGAATTCTAACTCCTGGCGCGAATATCCTTAAAATTTCGCCAAAGGATATCGCATAATATCACCGGACGCATTCTTGAAACGCCTCCATAGCAATCTGCACCCCAAACAGCTTTTTGGCTTCGAGGAGGATGTGGCAAAAGGGAGCCGTCCAAAGGCTCTCCCCGCTCTCGTAATACTATTGGGAATACAACAGCGCCATTCCCACGACAGCGGACATTCCTTGTAGCATTGAGCGTGGTGTTACAGATACAGTACCACGGGAGGGATACTGTGAAGATCTTTTCTTTTAGAAGAGATGGTGGGTCCATCAGGACGACATGGCCATCTCACCCAAAAATAGATTTTTCGCTTCGCTCAAAATCCGTTTTTTGGGCTCAAGCCATGTCGTCGTGATTGAAGCATACCAGAGCATTAGTGTATCTGTGGATTTTTAATAATCCTGTAAAACGATCGAAAAGTTAGATCACCTGGAAATATCACCGAGCGCGATCGCTACAAAAAAAGGAATGTCCGCTGTCGTGGGAATGGCGCTGTTGTACTCCCAATAGTATTACGAGAGCGGGGAGAGCCTTTGGACGGCTCCCTTTTGCCACATCCTCCTCGAAGCCAAAATGCTGTTTGGGGTGCAGATTGCTATGGAGGCATGTCAAGAATGCATTCGCTGATATTATGCGATATCATTTGGAGAAATTTTAAGGATATTCGCGCCAGAAGTTAGAATTCTGGATACCTAAAGGTAACATTCTCTGGGAATATCACTGTAGTACATATATCCCTTAGGAAGCTACTTTAAGGAACTTCCATCACGACGACATTGCTTGAGCCCAAAAATAACATTGATATAGCGATGAAATATTTATTTCCTGTTTAGTATTATGATTATAAATGCAAAATTCTGTTAAGTACCTATATTTTACTTCTTATTAAAAGAACAGCTTATACTTTTTTTTCAGTTCCATATTCGCTGCTTTGAAAGCAGTAGATATAGAATTTGAAATTTTCTACCGAAATATTGAACTATTAATGATTCTTATCAGACCCATAAGTTGTTCATCTCCACAGCTAATTTTTAACATAGTTTGTCGGTTCTTTCACATAAAGGCAATAGACAATTGAGCTCAAACTTTGATCGAATATTTTATGTTGAACAGACTAACAGAAGTCTCTTTTATACTTTTATATATTATGAAAGATCTATTTTAATGTTGTTACTGTTCTTAAAATATTTTATATTATTCGATTAATATTACTATTGTAGTTTGTTTATTTCTTTATTTCCTTTCCTCTTCTGGGCTATTTTTCTCTGCTGGAGCCCTTGGGCTTGCAGTATCTTGCTATTCCAACCATAGTTGTAATTTAGGTAATAATAATAATAATAATAATAATAATAATAATAATAATAATAATAATAATAAAATCACTCACATTCACATGCCGAGATGATCTGTTTAATGATGACCTGATCCAGTTGGGCCAAGTACTCCAGACCAGGAGGAATATAATTATTGCTGGGTGAAGACACCATCATCATGCCATACTGAGATTTGGGTTCTGAAGTTACGGGCTCCATGGCAGTTTCTGAAAGTAAGAGAGTTTCTGAATGTCTGAACTGAAGCAAAGTTTCTGAAAACAAGAACGGGTTGTCAAGAGTTTCTGAATGCCTGAACTGAAACAAAGTTTCTGAAACCAAGAGCTGGTTGTTGAGAGTTTCTGAATGCCTGAACTGAAGCAAAGTTTCTGAAAGCAAGAACTAGGTTGTTGAGAGTTTCTGAATGTCTGAACTGAAACAAAGTTTCTGAAAGCAAGAGCTGGTTGTTGAGAGTTTCTGAATGCCTGAAATGAAGCAAAGTTTCTGAAAGCAAGAACTAGGTTGTCAAGAGTTTCTGAATGCCTAAAATGAAGTAAAGTTGCTGCATGCCTGAACTGAAGTAAAGTTTCTGAATGCCTGAACTGAAGTAAAGTTTTTAAAAGCAAGAAGTGGGTTGTCAAGAGTTTCTGAATGCCTGAACTGAAGTAAAGTTTCTGAATGCCTGAACTGAAGTAAAGTTTCTGAATGCCTGAATTGAAGTAAAGTTTCTGCATGCCTGAATTGAAGTAAAGTTTCTGCATGCCTGAATTGAAGTAAAGTTTCTGAATGCCTGAATTGAAGTAAAGTTTCTGGATGCCTGAACTGAAGTAAAGTTTTTAAAAGCAAGAAGTGGGTTGTCAAGAGTTTCTGAATGCCTGAACTGAAGTAAAGTTTCTGAATGCCTGAACTGAAGTAAAGTTTCTGAATGCCTGAATTGAAGTAAAGTTTCTGCATGCCTGAATTGAAGTAAAGTTTCTGAATGCCTGAATTGAAGTAAAGTTTCTGCATGCCTGAATTGAAGTAAAGTTTCTGCATGCCTGAATTGAAGTAAAGTTTCTGAATGCCTGAATTGAAGTAAAGTTTCTGCATGCCTGAATTGAAGTAAAGTTTCTGCATGCCTGAACTGAAGTGAAGTTTCTAAAAGCAATAAGTGGGTTGTCAAGAGTTTCTGAATGCTTGTACTGAAATAGTTTCTGAGAGTCAAAGTCAGGGCGTTAAGAAAATAATCGTTGAGAGTAAGAAAATAAGGGAAAGCATTTCCGAAAGAGTGTTAGATAAGAAGTTTCTGAAACAAAGGACGTGAAGTAAGGAGTTCTTGGAAGCTAAAAGTGAAGTAAAGTTTTGGATTCCAATACATTCCTTAGAACTGATGATGATTCAAGTCACTAACGAAATGCGCAAGAATTTTTCCATATAAGAAAAGCTTACAGAAAATGTTTTATTCTTACTTATTAAAAATTACATTCAAAACAAAGACTACCAATAAACTGGAGAACATGCGGTTATGGATTGAAATCAGCATTGATTTAACAACTGCTAAATTTGTCCAGTATGATATATTAAACAACGAAGAGTCTTTACCAAGAAGCCCTTAGGTTGGGCACCGGGGCCTGGCAGACCATTCAGCTACCAAGAGCAAGTGGGTGAAACCCAGCATTTATACTGTGATGTAATAGAAGTTGATGGAGAGCAAGAAGGAAGAATGGAAGTGGGAACGGGGGATAAATAGAAGTAGGCCTATGTTATTATTATTATTGTTGTTATTGTTGTTACTACTACTACTACTAGCTAAGCTACAACCCTAGTTGGAAAAGCAAGATGCTATAGGCCCAAGGGCTCTTATAGGGAAATTATAGCCCAGTGAAGAAAGGAAATAAGGAAATAAATAAACGATATGAGAAGTAATAAACAATTAGAATGAAATATTTAAAAAAACAGTAACAACATCAAAACATATATTTCATATATAATCTATGAAAACTCAAGTCAGCCTGTTCAACATATAAACATTTACTGCTAGTTTGAACTTTTGAAGCAAGCACAGCTAGAGGCCTAAGGAAAGATACAGATCCAAAGTAATTGCCTACAATGCACCGGAGAGAGAGAGAGAGAGAGAGAGAGAGAGAGAGAGAGAGAGAGAGAGAGAGAGAGTGTGTGTGTAATCAGCCGTCTGCCAAGTGGCAATAATTGATGCTCTGTCATAATTGAGTT
>NC_090729.1:189218928-189226428 GCF_036898095.1 Palaemon carinicauda | reverse complement strand
TCTACTTCACGCTTCATATTCCTCAGCCATGTAGGCCTGGGTCTTCCAACTCTTCTAGTGTGGAGCCCAGTTGAAAGTTTGGGGAACTAATCTCTCGTTTGGAGTGCGAAGAGCATGCCCGAACCATCTCCATCTACCTCTCACAATTTTAGTCCTCTGGAAGCATTTTAAACGTAATAGATGCTAAGTAAAGATTTTGCAGTAATTTTAGTCTTCTGGAAGCTTTTTAAACTATGATCACATCCACATTTGCGAAATAAAAAAGTAGCCAATGTATAATTTAATCATTAAGAACCATCTTTAACTATCTTAATTTTGACATTGTTTCTTTGCTGAGCAAGGAGAATTTACCAGATTTATTACTATTTCAAAGTCTGATATTGTAGTAATATACCTGACATGAATTATGAACTAAATCCTGAATTCTTAGAATACAATATACAATATACTGTATATCCATTTAACTTGTTTGTATCGCATAATAGAGTACAGGTGATTAACTATACGAACTGACATAAAATCATTAAACGAGAAAATGATGAGAAACTAGTACTCGCATATATCAAGTTTCTCAAGTAATTTACGTTATAAATTTATCACTTTAACCTAACATGTTCTTCGGTTTTCTTTAATTTTGTTTGATGTTTATTCATTAATTTTTATCGTCATGCGCCTAATTGTTTACTTTAATGGACTTCTGTTGGTCGGAGGTGAATGAAAGGCTTAACTATAAGTCCATTTCTTTTAGCGATTCATATTTGCACCGACTCGCAATGGTGCCCTTTTAGCTCGGAAAAGTTTCCTGGTCGATGATTTGTTAGAATTATCTTGTCCAACCAATCATTGATCAGGAAACTTTTCCGAGCTAAAAAGGCACCGCTGTGAGTCGGTGCAAATATGACTCGCTAAAAGAAATGGACTATAGCGAAGCGCCTGTTTTTAATTATCAAATGGTTCGAAATTAACTTGGTTAATTCAACACATTCCAGAGTTGGTTTTTCCTTTGGTTTTTGTGTCCACATTAGTATTTAACATCCACATTTCCCATCTATAAAAGTCTCTTAGAAAGCAAGTGCCCTTCGTACACCTCACGGTGGTTTAAAGATCACTCATGAATGGGAGAGGCAAGGAACAGTGACATTGCCCTATCGAGCAGGGAAAAGCCCTAGAGACTGACCATATATACATACGATCAGCGCCCTAGCCCATTCTCCACCCAAGCTAGGACCAAGGAAAATTAGGCAATGGCTGCTGATGATTCATCGGATAGACCTATAGGCTCCCCCCCCCCAACCTTAGCTCACAAGGATTGTGAGGTTGCAGCGACCAAAGAAACTAACGAGTTTGAGCGGGACTTGAACCCCAGTCTACGTTCATCAGTCAGGGGCGTTACCACATTGGCCGCCACACCTGTAATCATTATCATTGATATTACTAGCTAAGCTATAATACTGGTTGGAAAAGTAGAATGCTACAAGCCCAGGGACTCCAACTGGGAAAATAGCCCAGTGAGGAACGGAAATAAGGAAATAGCTAAATAAACTATAAGTAATGAATAACGACTTTTAGTTGATAGTACAACTACAGAGTCCACCCAACCCCCGGGTTGCACTTGGAAGCTAGATGGTCTCGCCTGTCCCAGCGCAGGGCTGTATAGCCCATTTTCAGTGATCCAAACCCAATTTACTTGATTATCTTTCTTGTTTCACCTGTTTTTTGTGAATCATCCTTCCCTTAGGACACATTACATTAACATCAAAATATTTATGAGAATCAGCAACTGGTACCATTTATCCTTCCTGTTTTCAGCATGAATTTCCAGGGTGAAGTTGTTAGCCCCATACCCTGTTTCAGTATTGAAGGTTGATCAGCTATTTACTGAGGTCGTTAGCCCCATACCCTTTTTCAGTATTGAAGGTTGATCAGCTATTTACTGAGGTCGTAAGCCCCAAACCCTGTTACAGTACTGAAGGGTTGATCAGCCTTTTATTGAGGTTGTTAGCCCCATACCCTGTTACACTACTGAAGGGTGGATTAGCCATATAGTGAGGTTGTTAGCCCCATACCTTGTTACAGTACTGGAGTGTGGATGAGCCATTTACTGAAGTTGTTAGCCCCATAACCTGTTTCACTACTGAAGGGTGGATTAGCCATTTAGTGAGTTTGTTAGCTCCATACCTTGTTACAGTACTGGAGTGTGGATGAGCCATTTACTGAAGTTGTTAGCCCCATACCCTGTTACACTACTGAAGGGTGGATTAGCCATATAGTGAGGTTGTTAGCCCCATACCTTGTTACAGTACTGGAGTGTGGATCAGCCATTTACTGAAGTTGTTAGCCCCATACCCTGTTACAGTACTTAAGGGTTGATCAGCCATTTATTGGGGTTGTTAGCCCCATATCCTGTTACACTACTGAAGGGTGGATCAGCCATATAGTGAGGTTGTTAGCCCCATACCTTGTTACAGTACTGGAGTGTGGATGAGCCATTTACTGAAGTTGTTAGCCCCATACCCTGTTACCCTAGTGAAGGGTGGATTAGCCATTTAGTGAGTTTGTTAGCCCCATACCTTGTTACAGTACTGGAGTGTGGATGAGCCATTTACTGAAGTTGTTAGCCCCATACCCTGTTACACTACTGAAGGGTGGATTAGCCATATAGTGAGGTTGTTAGCCCCATACCTTGTTACAGTACTGGAGTGTGGATCAGCCATTTACTGAAGTTGTTAGCCCCATACCCTGTTACAGTACTGAAGGGTTGATCAGCCATTTATTGAGGTTGTTAGCCCCATATCCTGTTACACTACTGAAGGGTGGATCAGCCATATAGTGAGATTGTTAGCCCCATACCTTGTTACAGTACTGGAGTGTGGATGAGCCATTTACTGAAGTTGGTAGCCCCATACCCTGTTACACTACTGAAGGGTGGATTAGCCATTTAGTGAGTTTGTTAGCCCCATACCTTGTCACAGTACTGGAGTGTGGATCAGCCATTTACTGAGGTTGTTAGCCCCATACCCTGTTACACTACTGAAGGGGGGATGAGCCATTTAGGCCTACTGACCACACCCAATGTTGCTTAACTTGGCTCACCAGGCTCATAGCCAACGTGTCTCTTCCTTCAATTGGGACTCTTTCTTTTCCCGTATGTTGCCACAGACTATGACAGAGCGAAAATTGTCCTCATCGAGTAGAAAGAAAAAGAGAGATAAAGAAAGTGCTTTTATGTTACTAAAAAGAGAGCGTGATTGTTTTAGCTTTCTAGGAGAGAGAGAGAGAGAGAGAGAGAGAGAGAGAGAGAGAGAGAGAGAGAGAGAGATATGACTTTCAGCTCCACCATAATAGTAGAGAGAAAGGGAGAGAAAGACTGCCAGTAAAGTATACATGTACTGTAGATTACCAGTTGACGAGCTCCCTCTCTCCCGTAGAGAGAGAGAGAGAGAGAGAGAGAGAGAGAGAGAGAGAGAGAGAGATATGGGGGCTTGAGGGAAGCTATATATACCCGACAACGCCCATTGCATGTACGTTTCAAAGGGTTCCTTCCGTTACAACACGTTATGTACCGTGCATTAGATATATCACCTAATTGGGGTGGTTCTCTACATCTAACTCAATTAATAATAGGGAAAAATTATGTGCCGATAGTAGAGATAAAAAGATTGATAAATTAGAAAAGGACAGACGAGGATAAAGAGAGGGAGTTGGAAGGAGTAGGATATAATAGTGTTGTTGTTATTAGTGTACGTGACCCGTCAAAATGACGGCTAAATATTTAGTTACACCCTTCTCACCAGGGTATGACTACTCCCTCTCGAGGGATGGGGAGGGCTGAGCGCGTGAGCGGAAGGATATACAGACAGACAGACAGTATATATATATATATATATATATATATATATATATATGTATATATATATATATATATATATATATATATATATATGTATATATATATTTATATATGTATATATATTTATATAGCCAGAAGCTTGCTATATATTAAATAGAGGAGATTATTATTATTATTATTATTATTATTATTATTATTCATTATTGTTATTATTATTATTATTATTATTATTATTATTATTATTATTATTATTATTATTATTATAGTTTAACCAGTTCACTGACCCCAAAGGATTTCCCTCACGTAATAATGAAAAATTGGTCCTCAATAAATAGCAGTTCTTTTAAAAATTCGGTCATCGTGGAAATAGAAAATATATTTTTTTTCTTAATTCACTCGTTTCCAAACTTAAGAGAGCTTAGCGTTGATCTTCATTCAGAGCAGGAAGAGTTCTCTTGCTTGTGGGTACACTCAGGCACACTATTCTATCTGTTTTCTTATTTCCTTTCCTCACTGGCTATTTTTCCTGTTGGAACCCTTGGGCTTATAGCATCCTGCTTTTCCAACTAGGGTTATTATTATTATTATTATTATTACTACTACTTGCTAAGTTACAACCCTAGCTGGAAAAGCATGATGCTATAAGCCCAGGGGCTACAACAGGGAAAATAGCCCAGTGAGGAAAGGGAACAAGGAAAAGTAAAATATTTCAAGAACTAACATTAAAATAAATATTTCCTATATAAACTATAAAAACTGTAACAAAATAAGAAGAAGAGGAACGAGATAGAATAGAGTGCCCGAGTGTACCCTTAAGCAAGAGATCTCTAACCATGGTACAGAGGCTATGGCACTACCCAAGACCAGAGAACAGTGGTTTGATTTTCGAGTGTCTATCTGTTTCCTTATTTCCTCACTGGGCTATTTTTCCTGTTGGAGCCCTTGGGCTTATAGCATCCTGGTTTTCCGATTAGGGTTGTTTTTTAGCAAATAATAATAATAATTATAATAATAATAATAATAATAATAATACAAAGAGGATGCCTTGTGTGTCATGCGATATCTGTGGGTCTGACGTCAGAGTATCTTCAAGATGTTTATTTTGGTCCCATTATCACTTATCTTAGGAATGACTGCAGTCCCTTTAGAGAGAGAGAGAGAGAGAGAGAGAAACGCAGGTGTGTGCATACACAAGTAGAAAAGCATAAGTTGAAAGATCGAAACCAAATGGTATATTGCTTTGAAGGTTTAATGGCCGCCCATGAATGGCAGAGGCAAGGGGACAGTGCCATTGCCCTATCAAGCATGACAATGCCCTAGAGACTGACCATATATACATATGATCAGCGCCCAAGTCCCCTCTGCACCCAAGCTAGGACCAGGGAGGGACAGGCAATGGCTGCTGATGACTCAATAGATAGACCTATAGGCTCCCCTAAACCCCCCAACCTTAGCTCACAAGGATGGTAAGGTTGCAGACACTAATGGCACTAATGAGACTGGGCGGGACTCGAACCCCCGACTGGCAAACACCAGGCAGTGACGTTACCAATCAGGCCACAACAACCTGAGAGAATTTAGGCATCAGCAATATTGTTAGGCCCAGGGAGGGCCAGGCACGTTAGTCCTATAGTCTCCCTCAAACCTCCGTCCTTAGCTCACAAGGATGGTGAGGATGCAGACCACAAGAAGCTATCGAGCCTGGGCGGGACTCGAACCCCAGTCCAGCAGATCGCTAGATAGGGACGTTTCCAATAGGCTGCCACAACCCCTTGGTGTCAGAATATATCCTTAGATGTGGAAGGACGCTGAAAACAGGACTGATCTTTCTCTGTTTCCTTAGCAATGACTATGATGATGTTTTGATCAATATTAAGACTTATGAGAAATAGACACGATAGTAATTTGTGGTGTCGTGCTGTATAACGTGTGATTTAGTCATTGCTAATTCCTGACCCTTCCCATCTCTCTGTCTCTCTCTCTCTCTGTCTCTCTCTCTCTCTCTCTCTCTCGCTAAGAGTGTTATATAACGTGCAGTTTAGTCATTACTAACTCCTGCCCCCATCTCTCTCTCTCTCTCTCTCTCTCTCTCTCTCTCTCTCTCTCTCTCTCTCTCGCTAAGAGTGTTATATAACGTGCAATTTAGTCATTGCTAACTCCTGTCCCCATCTCTCTCTCTCTCTCTCTCTCTCTCTCTCTCTCTCTCTCTCTCTCTCTCTCTCTCTCTCTAAGAGTGTTATGTAACTTGCAATTTTGTCATTGCTAACTCATGTCCCCATCTCTCTCTCTCTCTCTCTCTCTCTCTCTCTTCTCTCTCTCTCTCTCTCTCTCTCTCTCTCAAAGTGTTATATAACGTGCAATTTAGTCATTGCTAACTCGTCCCCATATCTCTCTCTCTCTCTCTCTCTCTCTCTCTCTCTCTCTCTTCTCTCTCTAAGAGTATTATATAACGTGCAATTTAGTCATTGCTAACTCCCGACCCTTTCCATCTCTCTCTCTCTCTCTCTCTCTCTCTCTCTCTCTCTCTCTCTCTCTCTCTCTCTCTCTCTCTCTCTCTCTCTCAGGAATTTTATTTTTTTGCGAGTCATATAGCATGAGTGCAGATATGATGATGGCCACACATACATACTTACATACATACATGTACATAGTATGTATTACGTATTCATATACACAAAAATAACATGCAAATGTATTCATGTTACAAGATGTGAGAATCACCATCACTATGTGTAAAGTCAAGTACTTCTCTGTTGACACTTTGGTCGAACTATTTCCCAATCATCTTTATAACATCATTTAGATGTATTTTTTTTTTTTTTTTTTTTTTTTTTTTTTTTTTTTTTGTGAAGCAATGCTCCAAAGATTTTCCTTTTATTCTTCTCCTGTCTGGTCTTCAGCTGCTGATTCTCATCTTCATTTGTTGGACAGGAACTTACGGTCTTTTAAATTTCATATTCCTGATCAAGATATTATTCTTTGGCACCGTCGTTCAATTAGTTCTTGCATACGATATTTCATAATTCTGGTCATCCTTTACATTTAGATCATCCAGAACAGTTCCATCCTGTTCGTAATACTAGGCAGGCAGTTAATTCTAATAGCCAGGCCTTCTCCATCACGAGGCTCAATACTACGCAGTACTCTAGAAGTTTTATTCCATCTGTGACCAAGTTGTGGAATGATCTTCCTAATCGGGTGGTTGAATCGGTAGAACTTCAAAAGTTCAAAGTTGGAGCAAATGCTTTTTTGTTGACCAGGCGGACATGAGTCTTTTTATAATTTATATATGACATATTTGTTTTTGACGTTGTTAATAGTTTATATATGACATATCTGTTTTGACGTTGTTGCCTTTTTTAGAATGATTTATTGTTAATTTGTTCTCTTCCATTTATTTATTTCCTTTCCTCACTCGGCTATTTTTCCCTATTGGGGCCCTTGGGCTTATAGCATCTTGCTTTTCCAACTAGGGTTGTAGCTTGGATAGTAATAATAATAATAAACTTGCAGCAAATGTTTTTATGTTTTTTATGTATAAAGTGAATTCGATCCAATCCAATCAAGAATCTTCCTCTAAGTAGACCGTCCTGATTAAAGCGTAGATCCAATTTAATAGAGTAAGGATAGCCAACAAACTTTCATTTCAA
>NC_090729.1:189101428-189208928 GCF_036898095.1 Palaemon carinicauda | reverse complement strand
AGGAGGAGAAAGAGGTCACCAAAGCACAGGACAACCAATCTGGCAAGGTCTTTCAAGACTTTGACAGATTCCTCTGCATAGTTTCCTATGAGCAGCAGTGCTGTGCCAAAACCCAACCTGTGGGAAGGGTTTTGGTATAAGGTACAGGAGCTCACGCCACGAACACTGCTCCTGTCTTGGGAAGTTCCCTAGAAACTGGTGACACCATTGGTCGAGATCTCAGAGGCTTATACTGCTCCTCAACCTAAATTTTCCTATTTTTGAAGACCGAGCTATAAACTGAGTTTTCCCAGACAGCAGAATCTTCCAACTTGATTGTGCATTAAGGGGTAGGATCAGGTGACTTCTCAAATTCGAACTCAACACTCATTCAAGCACTGAAATCTTACATGGTGCTTTTGCAATTGTCGGCAATGATCCTCTCTAACAAAGGACAGACATCATTTGATTGCCCCCATTCTGTTCACAGACTGACTGGCGAGTGTCCTATGGGAGGAAGAATTCTTCAGTAAAACGTTGATATGATGTCATCGAATAATTTCGTGGAAAACTGATTAAGTCGCTTAACTGTGACTTCTACCATTTCTTTCCCCATGGGAGAGACTGTGGTACCAAGAACCTCCCTTCTTGAAGCGAGTTCCGAGAGTTGTCCCATAGCGGGAAGAAACATTGGCACAAAAGACCATTTGAAACCAACTATCTGCGTCTTCCTCCTCAGCTTGTCGGCCATGATATTCCTTCTGCCTGAAATGAAGCAGGCTGTAAGGAGAATTAAGTTAAGCTCTTCCCACTCAAATATCTCTACTGCTAGTTGGCATAGTTGTAGTAGCACTCTGCCTCAGTGTTTGTTGATGTAAGCCACTATGGTGGTTGTGTTGCTCATCATTACCACTGAATGACCAGTGAGAAGAGGGCTAAAGTGTTAAAGAGCCAGAAACACTGCTCTCAGCTCTGGGAGATTTATGCGCTCTTGTTGTTCTCTCTCGAACCAGAGCCCAGACACTAAATTCTGACGGAGGTGAGCTCCCCATCCCTCTTTGGATGCATCCATGAAGAGCAAGAGCTTCAGAGGAAGAATCAACAGAGTATCCTTTCAAGTGGTTCAACTCATCTAATCACCACTGAAGATCCCTTAAGGACTCTTCCCCTACTTGAACCAGTGAGAAGCAGATGGGCTAGGTGTTGGGACAAGTGCTGCTTCAGTTTCCACTGAAGACACCTTAGGTGAAGGTGACTACAGGACACAAGTGCTCTAAGGATGAAAGGGTGGCCTAGTAGACTTTGCCACTGATGAGCTGGCAGGTGGATAGACAAAGGGAGGGCAGAGCTACCTCCCGGAAATGGGATATTCTTTCCGGGGATGGAAAAACCTTTCCTACCTTGTGTTCATGTCTATATCAAGATTAATACAGACTTCTTTTGATTTACCACAATCCCCAGATCATAACAAAATTAAAGAAACCTGTCTTGGTGGAGGATCAGGATGTCCTTTGACTCGGCCAGAATCGGCCAGTTGTGTAGAATACTCTGCCAGCTACTACTATCCGTAGTTACTTCCTACAGGACGATTGAATCGGGATTTCGAAGTAATGTACGCATCCTTCAAGCCTATGGGCTTGATCGATTGCCTGACCATTGCTGCTGTCTCTATTTTGAACGAAGTATGTTGCACAGACCTGTTCAAGGCTTAGAGGTTGATGACCAGTCTCCAACCTCCAGAAGCCATCTTCATAAGAAAGAGTCGACTGTGGAAGTTTGGGGAGTCGTTGTTGACCTCTTAGAGAGCCCTTCTCCAACATGGCCTTGACTTCTGCTTGAAGGGCCAGATCTGTTAGTGACCCTTGGTGATAAGATGGAGCTGTCACTGGTGGTGAACTCAGAGGGGGAAGGGGAGAGCTGATGAATGGGAGGAGGTAACCAGACTGAAGGACCTCCAATGTCCAACTTTCTGACCTGCGGAACCACTATCTCTTCCACTTGGTTTGCCATCATCCTTCCACTGGTAGGACTGTGGGAGGACTCTCCCCTAACGGAGTCTTCATCCTCTACCTCTATTTCGCCCTTTGATTTGGCAAAACTGAAAGGGCTGGTTCTGGGTCTTCTTAAGGATCAAGAGCTAAGGGCAGGTGCCCTACTTCTGTGCAGGCTTAAAAGGCTGTGGTAGTTACGAGGCTGTCTTAGCCTTGTTGGAAGTGTAGGTCTGCGGTTGTCGGAAGAACATGGCTTGATGGAGAAAGACTCCTGGGTGTCCTTTCTTCATTTCTCTGTGGCTGCTTCTACATCTTCCACAGGGAGGTGAAGAGCCCTCAATTAAAAAAATCCACAGATTGTCTTCATAGAAACTAGACTGTTCTAGCCCCCGTAAGAATGATATCCTTCAGGGCTTGCTTCTTGTTGTCAGAAAAGTCCTGTGTGTCAGCTAAATAGCCAACTATTCCTGACTAGTGGTCAATCCAAGAGGCTCCCCGCATAGTGGACGTGGCCGTGACTTTCATCTCTGAAGCCTCTGCTGCCAAAAAAAGGCACAGAAGATGCCACACCTACCAGTCATTTGAAATCCCTGGCGTCACGGTCAAGAGGACTTCCCCACTCTCAAGAATCCCTTTCCCTAAAAACTTGAGCGCTTTCCTTCTCTAGAGCTTCCGTACCCAGGATAGACCAAGGAAGCTCTAAATGAGGCCTGGAGCTGGCAGGGGCCTGGGAGAGATAGTCAATGGCTGCCTTTCTGCCCTTGAGAAGATATGACAGAGCTTCTCCCAATCCCCTTACTCTAGATACACCAAAAGACTTGGAGGAAAGTCAAATCTCATTCACCCTCCTCAGCGTCTGGAGGTTTAGGTCCAGCCGATTGCAGAAGAACCCCTTCGGATTCTACTGATGCGTAGTCAGGACCATACCTCTTAATGATCTTCCCGCATCAATCCCACGAGAGATCTGCATTAGTTATTTTTAACATCCATCTCCACCACTCTACCAGAAGATTGGGAAGCAGAAGGAATGGAAGAAGAATCCTTACAGGAATCACTCGACTGGGAGACGCGGATTTGGTTTGGTATCTTAGGATCCGTGGGGCCAGATGATTTAAGATCCGATATTCAGTCCTTTCATTCCTGAGTCAGGAAGTGGCTGCTGTGGGAGAGAGGCGATTTGTAGGACCATCACAATCCCTCGGGACGTCCTTAGCTTGTTCCATACATTCGTTCACTTCATTCTTCCTGGTTCTCTCGAGTGGTGGAAATTGGTAAGAGCCAAATTCTGTTGGAGAGCCTAGAGTTCTCAACTACAGTTATCTCTCTAGGAGGAGTAATTTGGACCCATTTCTAATGCACCTCCTGGAGTGCACGTTGATGTGTACTATGCCTAATATACCTCCTGGAGTGCACGATGTGTGCCAACTGCTGATCCACGTACTTAAGATTAACCTCCGGATCTGGCCTGGGTGATCTGGGTTCTGGTGCTGGAGATAAAATAGGTCTTGTGACTTGTTTTAAAGGTCGCCTCTGCGGGGGAGCCGACTTGCCTAATACACTCAAGGAAGGAGAGAAATCCAACGATTGTCCCCCGGACAAATGTTTGAAATGTTCTGAGAACTGGTCTGGTAAGGAAAGCTTAAAAGAAAATTTAGCTAGAAGATGAAAACCCACTTCCAGGTGATGTGTGTGCAGCGCACTATGAAATTTTGAGTATCTCTTAGAGTCAAGGTAAGAGGAATAGTCAAGGTCAATATGCTAGTTCAGCTGGGTCTTCAAAGGAGCGTCTTGGATGCACTGGAGAAATGCTTCTAGCGTGTTAAAGAATAACACACTTAAAGCGATCAGGTGTGACGTGCCTAGCGCATTCCTGGCAACGTGTCTTGTGTGTCTAGAAGAGGAGCGTCTACCTCGCTCAGGGGTAGAACGCCTAGAATGTGAATGTTCTGGGGCGACGTATTTAGCGCGTTCTGAAGCTGCGTGCCTTGCACATTCAAGAGACGGCCTCCGAAGATCCCTGGATGCACACAGATGAAGTGTATTTTGCAAAAGAACGCACAGAAGATACGAGACTGGAATACGGTAAATCTCATCTGGATGATCTCTTGTCCAGTGAAGCGTGCTGGGGTGAGGCATGTCCAGAAGCGGAATTCGCAGGTTAAGTGCGTTCAGTAGAAATTCATCTGGAGGTTGAGGAGTGTGTAGGTAAAGAAGCTACCGGAGGAGCGTATCTGGAAGATATTCATCCAGGGGTGGAGGCATGTCCAGTAGAACTCATTGGAGACTGAAGTATTTTTAGAAGAGGATCTAGGAGATTGCTTGGAAGGTGATTGGCCAGAATACGAGGAGCTCTAGGTTGAGGCACGTTCAGGAGAAGCTCGTTAAGAGCGTGAAGCGCGTTGGGGTGAGGTGCCCCTAGGAGGGAGACTTAGTGAAACGGTTCACTTGGGTGAGATATATCTGGAAACTTGTGATGGCAAGGCGTGTCTGGAAGATCATCAGGAAGATGGAGATTTGTTCTTCGAAGATCGTGCAGAAGTTGATGTGTAGTACTGCCTACTAGAGGTTAGCCTATGATCCCCCTCAGAATAGGAGGGATATAGCAGAGGTTGAGGAACAATCTTACGAAAAGTCTGAGAGAGCTCGGAAAGAAGAAACCTCCTTGAAGGCCGAGGGTCAGGTACTCTCTTCTCTATCCTCAGCGCAGGAGCACGGTGTATGCTGGTGCCTCGCTGACAGAGCCTGTTGCAGTTGCTGCTCCAAGCAGGAACCCTGAAGCCACAACAAAGGTCACAGCACCTGAAACAAGGGAGGCTCAACCTGATGAGGAGGCCCCATCATCTCTCTTGGGGAACTGGAAGGACTCCCTTGCCCTAATGTTAAGGGCCACCACTCGTACTTGATTGGCCCCTAGACGAGACCAACAGAGAAGAGTCAGAAGGAAGATTACCCGAGGTCAAAGAAGAAATTAAAGGTTTTTTTTACTTCGTCGATGACCCCGGAGAAGAATCTTTTAGACTTCTTTTGCCTCCTGCCTTACCTCTTCAATTGGGGGTGGCCTTTCCCGACACTCATCACAAGGCAAGGGTCGTGTACATGCATGGCCTCTGCATGAAGGTCATGTCCGTTGAGGATCAGTTACAACTACACTCTTGAAAGCACTGCAGGTCTTCGGCATCACTCCACGGCATTCCCGCACATTACCGAAGACAAACACAGCCACAATTGAAAAGTCTAGCATGCTGGAAAAAGAAAAAGTAATCAGGAAGTTTTCAATATTCGTAGTCGGTGAGAATGTCTGTACCCACCGACTGCTGATATCCTAGCGAGTTATCAGAGAGCAGCAGGTAGTGCTTGCCACCATGCTATTAGCAAGTATTTACCTGTCGGTCATTAACAACTTGTAAGTTTTTAATTGCCGTATTCTCGGCTTCATTATCATCATTCTCTGTAAAGGACGATAGTATGTATTCGAGTAGGAACAGGATTTAGGCTCGACTCTAAACACTGGAACCCATGGGGTGATACAAGTGCTTTGTACTTGATGGAAGAAGCAAAATATAGTGGAAAACTATCTTCAGGAATGTCAATCTAAAAATTGGCTAAAAGCAGATTTTGATAACATTCACCTCAATTGACATTGCTAGTCATTGAACAAGTGAGGAGGTATAATGTCCAGCCTCACCTCTATTTATCATCATCATTGTTCAGCACTTAAAGAGGTCAGCCTCAATGGTCCAAAAACAAAAATTCAAAGCAAATCAAGTAAAACTTAACTAGTTAAGAGGAGCCAGACCTAACTAGTCATGAAAGTAACTTACTTTTAATGTTAATTGGCCCAGTTTTAAGACCAGAGAGGCCATTCAGCTTCGAGAAGGAACAGAGGGAAAAATTCCAAAATTGTTGAGGAGGACTGAACAGTAATATGACAGAAAGGAAACTGGAATGGAGATGAAATAACAGTTGAAAAATAGGTGCAACTAGGAGACAATGATTTTGAATTTATGAATTAGCACTATCATTGAGGTGACAACTATAGAAAAATGTAAATAACAACAACATACTGTACCATTTCCATTAAAAATGTTAAGAAGGCTTCTGAAAGCTACAAACATGAAGGTAAAATAAATAACTACAACACACTAAAAATTCACTGTTAAATTTATTCTTTTCCCAAATTATGAATACATCATGCCAGAGGGCTCTTACATAACCAGAGAACATGGAATGATTTCGTGATCTGGCCTACCATCTTTGCAATAAGGGGTGAAGTGGGAGATACACGCGAACACACCCAGAACAATACAAAGTGAGAAGGTGGTAACATTTCATAAAAGGGAAATGTTACATTGGCCAGCAATTATGTAGTACAGTACGGTACAGTACAAACTTAATTAAGTGCATCGGCGAATTACCCTAAAGAAGTGGTAAAAATAATCAATATATTACTAAAATTTAGTGGAGGAAAATATCTGAAAAATTAAGAGATTAGGAGTTAATATTCCCACTTTTTTTTCTGAAATATTGTTTTCTAAAGAATGAAAATGAAAAGCCTATCCTACGTGTTAAGTTTTATACCCGAAAGAAAGAAAGGGAAAAACTGCTTCACTCAATTTGTATATTATGCCATTTATAATAATGGCGTATTCTTTTCCTCATCATCATTGCTTGTATCTGAGTGTGGTTGGTTATACATTCCCTGATCTACCATGAAAGTAGCCCGTGAAGTTTATATTTACATTATAGTTTTTATAACTGATTCTTTTTATTATAAAACAATATATAGATACATCATTTCTAAATGACAAAATTTACAAAGACTACATAAATTTGATACAACAGGACATACTTGCAAAAAATACATAATCCATGGGTCCTGATCTGCAACAATATAGCAATTGACCAGACTCGGGTTTCCCAAATGTCCCGAGTCTGTAAAGGCCATTTAATTAGTATAATGACTTCACCTTGACACCTTTAAAGGTAATAATTTAATTAAAAGGACATAATCACGTAACATAAAAAGTTAATCCTCTGCCACCTAAGAACATAAGAACTAAACCTAAAACATATAATCAGAAAAATGGCTGAAAGAAATAAACTGTACGGATGGAATAAAACAGCCAAAAACTGATTGTTAGGTATACCTGTCATATATAATATATAATTTCAACTATGTCAACACACTTTGAAACATTTAAGAACAAAATTTACAACAAAATATGTAAAGGAGGATGATAAACCAAGCAGGAGCCTTAGTGATTGCCAGATCACATCCCATTTATATGCGTTTATCGAAGCACCTTACCTTAGTTCTTTTTATCCAAAAGGGGAGATAACTTTCTCTTCTACCACCTCTTGAAACAAGTGCGCCATCCAAGAAACTGTGTTCTTCAAACAATCATATTTACAACAATTATTGAACACCTATGTCAGCTCCCCTAACATATTTACATGTTCCAGCCTATGGCCAAACACAATACCATGAGTATACAAAAATAAATCATAGTACAAGGCCTTAGTTTTTATCTCCCTATAATCAAAGCTCAATATTCACAATTTATGGACATTGCTTTAAAAGGTTCTGGAACATTCGAAAGAAAAGCTTTATGTAGGAAAAGTTCCTTGCTGGTCCAGTGCAGGAGAGCCCCTCTCACATTACATTATATGGCAAAGTCTAAAAAGCTTTACAAAGATACCTGTACAATATACATATTTTAGTGATAACCGCAAGGTGCTAAGTACAACTGTCACGACAACTGAAAGACCATCAATGTCAACTTACCGAGAGGATTCATCTTGAAAGGAAAACTAAATACTATTAAAAATTCATTATCACTACCAAATCATCTCTATGTCTACCAAGTTAATAAAAATCTCTAAATATGTAACAGTATTTTTAAGTACAAGAATACTCCACTTTTCATTTTAATAGAAAATAAAATCAAAAATAAAAAGCACAATATAGGAAAAGCAACTTGCATGCATCATTTGACTGGGATAATATCACATGAACATTACCTAATTCCTTTAAAACTTTATCCATTTTCAATATAAACTCCCAGAAAAGAGAGAGAGAGAGAGACCTAGCCCTTTCTCAATTATAAATGTTAGCAAACAAACTATTAATGCCTTCACTTTGCCCATTTCTTCCTTAAACAAAATCACCTGACATTGGGACTTTCCTTAAACAAAATCACCTCTGACATTGGGACTTTCCTTAAACAAAATCACCTCTGACATTGGGACTTTCCTTAAACAAAATCACCTCTGACATTGGGACTTTCATCTCACTCTCGATAATTGAAAATTACAATGGCAATCTAACAAAAACTAATTTTTCCTTTCTAGAGGTAATGAGAAAATACATAATCTTAAGAATATGAGCCAATACCCCTTTTTTCTTGAAGGTAAGAGTACAATATTTTCAAAATCGTTCCAATAGAAATTAGTTTGCATAATTTCGAACACAAGCCATATTCATTAGTCTTAACATTTCTTGCTTTACATTATTGAATAGCTTCTTATCATGCAATGCTTTTGAAAAATATTACATAGCTGTGTGAAATCATAGTCATTCTTTAGTGTACATGTAAAAAAAATTGTGCAGTTAAAAAAAAAGTTATACACATCTGCCACTAATGTGAGCTTAATAAAATCCAAAGCATCACATACGATTTTTGCAATTTCATTCAAAACAAATTTCATTGAAATGGAAACAGAAACCATATTTCCATAAATAAGCAAATATATCGTAGACTGCAATTTTTTACCTCAGCATTTTAAAGATAATCTTGTATATGTACAATTTCAAAAGTTAAATATGCAATATTTTAAAAGTTTATATCTCTATTCCACATATCAATACCTAGGACCCAGTCCTAATACACCAGCACAGCAAAAATTATAAACATTTTGTAAAAAAATTTCTTTTCTGGAAAATCTGCACTATATTTTACTAGCTGCAATTCACTCAACAGCTTAATTCTTCATTACTTTCCATGCTAAGGCCAGACAAAACCAACTGCTTCTGAAACTCGTATCGAGAACCTAATTATCACTGTACGGTCCAAAGGTTTGCAAGCTAAGGAATATAAAAATAGGAAAAAACCCTGTTAAGAAACCCCCATACAGTGATTTTCATACATAGGAAAAAAAAGTCTTAAAAAATGACATGGGGAAAATTCCATTCCTAACTTACACTACTCACAGGCATTCCTTGGCTAGAGAAGCAACATTGCTACTACGCAGCAAACGGAACTTTAGGAATGGGGCTGGGGCTATCTAGTAAGCATACAAGTCTCAAATCAAAATACTCGAAAACAAATTCTATTCTTATCGATGATGATAACCCCCCTTGAAAAAAGGAAAAAAACTCAAGATACACAAATAAACATTGAACTGATTCCATGCCTCACTTGAACAAAGTTTTGAAAGCCTAAACTACAAACCTACTGAACTGTAAAAGGTAGCAAAATTGATTCTATAAACTGTAGTACCAAATTATGAAAAATTAAGACAATTTCACGTTTTTTCTATGTTAATAAAGTTGTTTGGAAGTGATTGTTTCATATTGGAGTTAAGGCAGCTACTGTACAGGGACCTAATGTCATAAAAGCAATATCAAAGCTTGCTATCCTTTGTTGGCACAAATAACAAGCGTATGGCCATCGAGTATGTTCAACTCCATGTTTACTTGCAATTATATACAGTATATGAACCCTTGACAATTAAAAAAAATGTGAAAAAATGCTATCTGTTACAAATAAAAGGCAAACCCTTACAAGTTTATATCACCTTCTACAAAAGGCTGCTGGAATACCCAACCACAGTAAGCAAATTGTTGACATATTATAAGAGGTCTAGTTCTACTCCGTCACTCTGCCCAGATGTTCTCATCGAGTCCTTATTCATCAAGAAAATCCTTACTATTGATGCATGAAACTAAAAGTAACAAAATAGATGACCAGTGGAATTAAACGTAACAAAAAACGTAAGAAATGCATAGCATCAGAATGGAGATGTATAAATCAAGTGGGTGTGGATAAAAATAACGCAGATTCGGGAATTAAATTTGAGGTACTAAACAAAAAGCTTTCAAGATCAAACTCAACAATCTAAGAAAATAAATACTGTAAGAGATTAAATAACATGAAGCAATTACAGGGCTCTAATTACTAAATTACTCAAAACTCACTTTAGTGAATAGAAATTTAAAAGGCAAAAGTCTACAAAAAAATATTCTGTATATTAATTAAAAGAAAGTTTCAGCTCCTACAAAACAAAGAACAAGACAAAAATAAACTATATCACAAGAAAAACTAAACCTTAACAGAAAAAGCAAAGCAAATGGCCAGCTGGGAAAAATATATATATATTTGTATTTAACCCCCATTAATGTAAAATAATCACAACTCTCTGTAAGAGTGAAAGAGAAAAATATACGTGATCATGAGGTTAATGGCATGAAGTTTAATATGTTAAGTGAATATCCATCAACAAGGGAAAAAGAGGTTCATAAAATTCAGTGATGAAACTGGGAATATGATGATCAATGAGATTTACCCTAGAAAACCACTATTCAATTATGATTCTGTAGGCATGAACAAGTCAGGCAAGTTGAACGAAAGTAAAAAAAAAAAAAAAAAAAAAGAAAAAAAAAAAGTTATAAAACAATGGAAAGGGATTAAACTTTACTGCATGGGAGTTGGAAATGAGCTCAAAGAAAAGAGGTGCAATATATGGAAGGAAGGAGATGTGGAAAGGCTATGTCACTGCCACAGCGCGGGGGGAAAGTTGCTGATCTCGCCTTGATCCTGTACTTGCGTTCCATTTGCTACCCAAGACAGCTTTATCCTCATCCTTAGTGCCACCTGCAAATAAAATAATATTCAAGTGGAATCCTAGGAACAAGTTTTATTTAACTTCATATGAAATATTATAAAAATTTTTTAAGTTTTCTTTCATCTTTTCTAAAATTCTTTAAGATTTGTATGTCGTCTTTATGAAAGAATCTTGTTTTTAGATCTTTGTTCATTATATTACCATATAACTGTCTCATTAGACTATGAAGTACTTCCTTCGTCTCGCCTTGTTTAAGCGGACGAATGAAGTACTTTATAGTCAAATGATTTTATTTGTTATTAGCAGTAAATATAATTAAGACTTTTGTCTGCTCCTACAAAGCTTCTCTTGGCCCAACTACAATGTAATTATGAACAAATAAACAAGTTATTAAAAGATATTGTATCAAATCCTACATCAGTTGAGTTGCAGTGTGAACAACTAGGCAGTGAGGTGATGCTTAACCCTTTTACCAACAAAGGACGTACTGGTACGTCCTTGCAAAAAACTGTTTTTTTTTTTTTTTATAATTTTTTGAGAAACCTCGGGCATTTTCCAAGAGAATGAGACCAACCTGATCTCTCTATGACGAAAATTAAGGCTGTTAGAGCAATTTAAAAAAAATATACTGCAAAATGTGCTTAAAAAAAATAACCACTGGGGGTTAAAGGTTGGAAATTTCCAAATAGCCTGGGGGTTAAAGGTTGGAAATTTCCAAATAGCCTGGGGGTAAAAGGGTTAATCAGATGATGAAATTTTTTGAGTGTGTAATCTTCGTTCCATAAAACAACTGATTACAAGTTAAGAAATTTGAGTACCAATAAGAGGAGGACCCAGTTATAAATACAATACATATATTTCATTCATTAAAGCTCCAGAAATTTCTAGTTAACTGCAATAAACACTTTTTATAGCAAATAATCAGTGCTTGGCTATCTGCCTACCAGCCAATAAGGGTTGGGTAAAACAAGATATTTCTTAAACAAAATCTGAGGTAAGAATGTCAAGGAAACCACATTACCTTATTTGGATTGTTGACCTTGATAACTTGAATTAAAGTCCCTGATGGTGCCAGGCTGGTACTGGTTGGATTCAACATTTGTAATTGTAATGACTGAAAAAAAAAAAATCATGATTAAGTTTCGTATTTCATCGAAGCAGCATAATAAAAAAAAAATATCAAAGAATTGTTCACAGTCATATAATTTTACTATTACATCATCTTTTGTACAAATTCCAATAGAAAAGAGCTACCATAGTTATAAATTATTTACTGTGTGTATAAAGATATCAACTTTGTAGCTTCTATCTCCTTACGACTAAACTGCATCTCTAGAAAGAGCTGCGTTAGCTTAACGATGATCGAATTACAACAGACCTTCAACAGAGAAAGAAATCATTTTATTATTATTATTATTAATTGCTAAGCTACAACCCTAGTTGGAAAAGCAGAATGCTATAAGCCCACGGGCTCCAACAGGGAAAATAGCCCAGTGAGGAAAGGAAACAAGGAAAAATAAATACTTAAAAGACCAGTAACACTAAAAAAATATCTCCAATATAAACTATGAAAACTTTAACAAAACAAGAGGAAGAGAAATAGGATTGAAGTGTGCCCAAGTGTACCCTCAAGCAAGAGAACTCTAATCCAAGACAGTGGAAGACCATGATACAGAGACTATGACACTACCCAATAAGCTTTCTTCCTATACTGTACATACCTTAGGTACAGCAGCCTGAAAGAGGAAATCTGTGATCTGAACTCCAGTGTTGTTGGTGGCCTGCATGTTGATTGTTGTCATAGATTCGTGGACCTCAAAGGTCATGTCTAGTCGCAGTCCATTTTTATCGTAGGCATTAATACCTGGTATACCTGAAGAGAAAATGCATAAAAGAATGTGTTTATATACTGGAAAAAAAAATAAACGAGTCCTCAATTATTTCAACATACAGACTCAGAGTTAATATTATACCACTTCAATGACTTTTACTCTTATAATCATCTCCTCCCACGCTCCATCTTGAGCTTCTAAATCAATATTTTGTACTTCACATTTCATAGTCCACAGCCATGTAGGCCTGGGCCTTTCAAAGCATATAAACACCCTCATAATTTTTTTCAAGGTTATCACCGTTGACAATTGACATAAGATAATATTGATTACATTTAGTTACCAAAAGATAGGGTAATTGCACTTGAGCTTTCAGTTTTTTAAACCTGGAAAACTAGAAAAACGGGTGAGCAAAATACAAGACTTTTATCCCCTAAAGTAAGACTTCTTGCCAATCAAAAACTCAACCTTTAGTGAGATTTTGTCATAATTTCACATAAATTTTTGTTTAATCTCCTGAACAAAATAAAAAAGGCAAACAAAAACCACTGAAAAATTACTTCCTTGACAAAAATAATAACACTTGTTAAATATCGAAACTAATATCAAGTCATAAGCTACCTATCTACCAAGGCACGTCCCCCAATTTGGGTGGTAGCCAACATAGAAAAAAATTAACAAATAGGGAACTTTTCTTCTCTTAGCTCCTCCCAGCCTGACAAGGGATTCAGCTGAGTTTGGCTGGTATGGCTAGGTTGCACCAGCCTACCCTCCCCCATTATTCACCAAAAAAGAAGCTTCATATACTGAAATCCCCTACTGGCGTTACTCAGAGGTCACCAAAGCGACCGAAGGAAGCCGCAGAACCTATTGGAACTGCGTCACAATCGCTCGCCATTCATTCCTATTTCTAGCATGCTCTCTTGCCCCTCTCACATCTATCCTCCCATCACCTAGAGTTTTCTCCACTCCATCCATCCATCCAAACCTTGTCCTTCCTCCTCTAATTCTCCCATCAACTCTTGCATTCATCACCTTCTTCAACAGACAGCCATTTTTCCATTCTCTCTATGTGGCCAAACCACCTCAACACATTCATATCCACTCTAGCTGCTAATTCATTTCTCACACCTGTTCTCACCCTCACTAATTCATCCCCATCAACTCTTGCATTCATCCCCTCCTTTAGCAGATGGCTATTTTCCATTCTCTCTACAAGGCCAAACCACCTCAACATCCACTCTAGCTGCTAATTCATTTCTCACACCTGCTCTCACCCTCACTAATTCATTCCCATCAACTCTTGCATTCATCCCCTCCTTTAGCAGACAGCTATTTTCCATTCTCTCTACATGGCCAAACCACCTCAACACATTCATATCCACTCTAGCTGCTAATTCATTTCTCACACCTGTTCTCACCCTCACTAATTCATCCCCATCAACTCTTGCATTCATCCCCTCCTTTAGCAGATGGCCATTTTCCATTCTCTATACATGGCCAAACCACCTCAACACATTCATATCCACTCTAGCTGCTAATTCATATCTCACACCTGTTCTCACCCTCGCTAATTCATCCCCATCAACTCTTGCATTCATCCCCTCCTTTAGCAGACAGCTATTTTCCATTCTCTCTACATGGCCAAACCACCTCAACACATTCATATCCACTCTAGCTGCTAATTCATTTCTCACACCTGTTCTCACCCTCACTAATTCATCCCCATCAACTCTTGCATTTATCCCCTCCTTTAGCAGATGGCCATTTTCCATTCTCTATACATGGCCAAACCACCTCAACACATTCATATCCACTCTAGCTGCTAATTCATTTCTCACACCTGTTCTCACCCTCGCTAATTCATCCCCATCAACTCTTGCATTCATCCCCTCCTTCAGCAGATGGCTATTTTCCATTCTCTATACAAGGCCAAACCACCTCAACACATTCATATCCACTCTAGCTGCTAATTCATTTCTCATACCTGTTCTCACTCTCACTAATTCATTCCCATCAAGTCTTGCATTCATCCCCTCCTTCAGCAGACGGCCATTTTCCATTCTCTCTACATGGCCAAACCACCTCAACACATTCATATCCACTCTAGCTGCTAATTCATTTCTCACACTCGTTCTCACCCTTATTACTTCGTTCCTACATACATACATATACCAAGGCACGTCCCTCAATTTTGGGGGGTAGCCGACATCAACAAATGAAACGAAACAAAACAAAAAAGGGGACCTCTACTCTCTACGTTCCTCCAGCTATCTAATAGAGATACACCAGCCATAAGCACATTACAAAAATACTCACTTGACTGTGATGTATTTGGACTGGAAACAGAATTGAAGGTAGGAAGAGAAGAGACTGGATTTGTAATGGACGAGTTGGATGATGTGTTATTGAGCAGTCCATCGAGGAGGAAGGCACCATTGCTATTGCTTGGTGGTACCATTGTGCTGTTCAAATTGGCTATAGGAGCTGCAGGCGCTGGAGTAGTGTCTAAACCTCCTGAAAATAGATAAACAATAAAAATGGGTCACTTGTACCTATTTTAGTAAAATATTCTACATATAAGACATTAATATTGACAAATTTTTCTTTAATTTATTATAAGTTCTTTTATTTTTTCTCTAATCTGAGTAATTTTGTTTATTCTATTTATATCTACTGTACTTGTATTTTAATAATCTCTCTATTTTACCTCACTTCTAGGGTAAATATGGAGCTGCAACTCAACATTAAATTTATTTTTCCATAAAAAACATTGTAGTTCTTAATAAAAACTAAAATTTGGTTAATATCCATTTTTTCTTTGCCTAACTTTATTAGAATTAAAGTCTAGTATTACCACAATAAATTAAGGAATTTGAAGGTTAAAAGTTGTTAACAATTCACTGATATATATGATAACTTTAACTTTAGGTAAATCTTAACCCTTTTACCCCCACGCTATTTGATACTTTTCAGCCCTTAACCCCCACGAGTTATTTTTTTTTCAAGCACATTTTGCAGTATGTTTTTTTTTAAATTGCTCTAACAGCCTTACTTTTCATCATAGAGAGGTCAGGTTGGTCTCATTCTCTTGGAAAATGCCTGAAGTTTCACAAAAAATTATCAAAATTATGAAAAAAAATGTAAATAGCAGTTTTTTGCAAGGATGTACCAGTACGTCCATGGGGGTAAAGGGATGAGTTTTGTGAAAAGTACCAGTACGTCCTTTGGGGGTAAAGGGGTTAAACAACTGAGAGAGAGAAATACCTACAATGAAAAGTTAGGTTGTCCTAATAATGTGACCATTTAACAAGAATGATAATTAAAACTTCTAGAAATAAACCACTCTATTTTTATACATGCAATAGAACACAACTAAAAAGAGGCTTACATCAACAGCAGTCTTTGCTTAAAACGTGAGAAGTTCTACGATATGGCCTGTGCAAAGCCTAATTCTACCTCTAAAGTGACACTTTACCGTACCTTATTCTAAGCCCTTTTGTATAAAGTGAGCTTTTATATTATTATTATTATTATTATCATTATTATTACTATAAGCTCATTGTTATAATAATGTTTTGTCCTTTTGCTCTTTCATACCTCACTCTGAACTGTTTGTCTGGTGATCTTTTCATACTTTGTTTACTTACCTGATGGAAGGACAGTCAAAGCAACTTATCAAGTAATTCTCTGTTTCTTTTGTATTTCCTTTTGTTTATTCCATTTGTATCTATTTGGTTTAATTAGATTTACTTTGAGGATCTAACATAGTTTGTATTACATTTATTATGGGGTCTGCTAATTATGTTCATGGTTGTTTCAGGGAATAATCTACTGAAGTTTAAGTTGAAAAAAGCTTGGGTAGCAGCAGCCATGTCTTTTAATGTCGCAACACTCATCTACACCCCTAGTTGGAAAAGCAGGATGCTACAAGCCCAAGGGCTCCAAAATGAAAAAATAGACCAGTGAGCAAAGGAAATAAGCAAACAGAATAGTGTCCTTGAATATAAGCAAGAGAACTCTCACCCAATACAGTGACGGACCATGGTACAGAGGCTATGGCACTACCCAAGACTAAAGAACAAAGCTTTGATTTTGGAGTTTCCTTCTCCTTAGATATGGATTAATTAAGAATTACTATCTTATTCTCGATATTACCTTAACCTTGTCCAAATAATCTTAGGCTTAAGTTAAGAGCTTCTAAAATTTCTCCATTTGTGTTTTGACCTAAACAAGTTTTCTTCTTAATCTCCCTATAACCTTGACCTTGTGCCCCAGTCACAGCTAATGAGTATGAGAGCTTTAATTCTTAACCCTTTTACCACCCGGCTATTTGGAATTTTCCAACCCTTAACCCCCAGGGGTTATTTTTTTTCAAGCACATTTTGCAGTATATTTCTTTTTAAATTGCTCTAACAGCCTTAATTTTCGTCATAGAGAGGTCAGGTTGGTCTCATTCTCTTGGAAAATGCCTGAAGTTTCTCAAAAAAATTATCAAAAATATGAAAAAAAAAATTTTTTAAGCATTTTTTTGCAAGGACGTACCGGTACGTCCATGGAGGTAAAGGGCTGGTTTTTGTGAAACGTACCAGTACGTCCTTTGGGGGTAAAACGGTTAAAAAGACACACATACGTTCACTTCTAAACGTTACTTTTTTTCTAACAAAAGTACAATAACATAAAATTCAGTTACAACCACTACTTACCTAACAAATCTAAAATATCAGCATTCGATGCAGGCGCTGTAGTGGGCACTACCGCGGGTACTGCATTGGTAGTTGCAGGCTGCACTGTATCACTGTCGCCTGGTTCCATACCTCCCAATAGATCTAACAAGGCATTCTGCAAAGACAAATAAAATTCAAGACTATTAAATGCTTATTATTCATTGAAGAGATTTTGACAAAGAACAACATGCCAACAATTGAACAGCTGAGAAGAGAGGGGATTTTTGGAAAACAGAATTGAGTGGAGAAGACAACTGATTCCACTGACAGGCTGAAAGCCTACCTGGGAGTGGAAGTGAAGTGAAGTGAAGTATTCATTTACTGACCTAACTTTAACCTTTCATCTCTTGGTTACTGCCAAACACTTTAGGCCAGTTGAAAGTCAAGAAACGTCAGCAGTGGTCTGAATGGTCTGATTAAACTGATGTAATGTACTCCTTAACCCTCTTACCCCCAGGCTATTTGGAACTTTACAACCCTTAACCCCCAGGGGTTGTTTATTTTCAAGCACATTTTGCAGTACATTTTTTTAAATTGCTCTAACAGCCTTAATTTTCGTCATAGAGAGGTCGGGTTGGTCTCATTCTCTTGGAAAATGCCTGAACTTAATAAAAAAAATTATCAAAAATTTGCAAAAAAAAATTTAAATAGCAGTTTTTTGCAAGGACGTACCAGTACGTCCATGGGGGTAAAGGGATGAGTTTTGTGAAACGTACCAGTACGTCCTTTGGGGGTAAAAGGGTTAATAAAATGAAAAAAAGTGTCTTTTGTAAGGGATGAGTATAAAACATACAACCAACATCATTACCATTCATGGATATAGACTTTCAAAATACTCATAAATTTATTTTTCACTCCAAACAAAACATTATTTAATAATGTCATAATTTCAGGTAACTTCTTAGAAACTGGAAAACAATAGACCTAAAAGAATCACATCCACAAATATTTGTGGCAATTTACCACTCTCTGAGCATTCCGCTATTGAAAAATTATGAGGCTGGTAGAACCTATTCTGAAAAATTTCTCAAGAATTATCATTGTTTATTTATTCATGGTTCTTATTGATAAATTTTTCCATAAACAAATTGTTCATCGGCCAAGAAGGCTAACAACTAATTAATTTTTTTTTAGATTACTATCAACCCCCAAAATGACAGATTCGTAGATAATTTGTATTTTTCCCAAATATAAACATAGAATTATTTACTTTTTCTCTATGGTTACCTTCCCGCTTTGCCAGAAGATATATCCATATATAAATGACTGAAGGTTTGTTTGTTTGGTGAACAACTACTCGAAGAAATGATAGCCAAATGATGTAATAAAGATACCTTACCCTATACAGCACTGGCCTAACAACTTGAAATTTGAACTTTAACCTATATCACAAGACAGGGAAAAGGAAAGAGTAAAAAGATTTTGAACGAAGCGAATAATCTATTTTTGGGTGAGATAGCCATGACGTCCTATATATACCCTCAGGAAGCTACTAAAGGAACCTTCCATCAGGACATCATGGCTTGAGCCCAAAAAGAATAACATTACTGCTATTACTGCTACTAATAGGAATAGTATATAATATTACTGCTTCCTAGTAATAGTATATACTGCTATTGCTACTAGCAGTGACACTATATACTATTACTGATTCTAATAGCAGTGACACTATATACTATTACTGCTTCTAGTAGCAGTAATACTATATACTATCAGTGCTACTAGTAGAAATAGTATATATTACTGCTACTAGTAGCAATAGTATATACAATTTCTAATATTGTTACTTGTCGCAATAGTATATACAATTACTGCTACTAATAGGAATAGTATATATTATTACTGCTTCCTAGTAATAGTATATACTGCTATTGCTACTAGCAGTGACACTATATACTATCATTACTACTACTAACAATAGTAGTATATACTATCACTGCTAATAGTATCAATACTAGTATAATTCTAAATGCTACTAGTAGCAATAATAATATATACTATTAATGCTACTGGTAGCAGTAATAATATATACTATAATTTGTCATAGCTGGTAAATAGAAGACTTAAAATTACTGCACAATATTATAGAAGGGGAAGTGCAGAGTTGTAGAAGACGATGTAACACTTACCGATTCATATGTGTCATTGGCATTATTGTTAGGAGCTGTGAGGTCATTGAGGAGTGCTTGGTTGTCTGGGGAAGCATCGACTCCATTAGTTAAAGCTGCCTTTTCTTCCCTGTTTACCCTGGTTCCCTCAAAAGGTGGCATTCTTTCTAATAATGGTCCTCGCATGTGGCTGCAAAATCACGCGCAAATTTTATAAACATTTGAACATCATTAGAGAAAGGACAATTTCGCTTTGCAAGGAAAATAAAAATTAATTTTGTGCAAATAAAGTGTTGCACTGCAGACCTAATAATGGGAAGAAAACAAAAATAGTTCTAAAAATTACATGCATAATGAATCTCTTGAAGCTTCACATTGAAGGACAATCACAGTTAGCTTCCATGAGAAATGCAAAGAAACTTTTATTATTTGAATATTAATTCTAAATGTACTACTTATATATTCAACATTAAAAGATTTTAATCTTAGAAATCTTCATCTGGATATTTTAACAAGGAAGCGGGAAATAAACAAACGTCTCATCTGCAGGACTTGACAGCTTATTAAAGTATAAAAAGTAAATACTTACTTATGCCTTGTAAATAGCTGACTATATTCAATTCCTCTCTGCTGTAATTCTATATTTAGATGAGATCCAAATGCACTAACAACCTGCTGTATGGATCTGAAACATAAAAGGAATTTTAAGACACGAAAAAAGGTATACACAGTTGTTCCTCTTCCTAAATATTTTATTTTTCCATTTTTCATTTCATCACTGGGCTATTTTCCCTGTTGGGGCCCCTGGGCATATAGCATTCTGCTTTTCCAGCTAGGCTTGTAGCCCAGCAAGTAATAATAATAATAATAATAATATGCATCCAACAGAATTCAAAAAGGTATAAAAGAAATGATAAATTGGGGGTAAAAATCTTTCAAACCTTACCCTACTTCATGGTTCAATCTGGCTGATAGTTTCATGAGGGAAGTCAAGGCATATTCTTTAGTGGTGATGTTACATTGCGAAGACCACAAAATTTGTTGGTACACTGCTATAAGCTCAGATTCGACAACAGTTACATCAGATTGGCCTGTGAAGCATTAAAAGGTTCTATTAATTTTTGGCAGTAGAGGAGGTCCCGAACATACAAACATTCGGAGATACAAATCCATCTGGAAATAACAAAAAAGATAAAGAAACACTAATCAAACAGTATTAACCCTTTTACCCCCAAAGGACGTACTGGTACGTTTCACAAAACTCACCCCTTTACCCCCATGGACGTACCGGTACGTCCTTGCAAAAAAATGCTATGAAATTTTTTTTTTTCATATTCTAGATAAATTTTTTGAAAAAATTCAGGCTTTTTCCAAGAGAATGAGACCAACCTGACCTCTCTATGACAAAAATTAAGGCTGTTAGAGCAATTTAAAAAAAATATACTGCAAAATGGGCAGGGGAAAAAATAACCCCTTGGGAGTTAAGGGTTGGAAATTTCCAAAGAGCCTGGGGGTAAAAGGGTTATATAACTCTATACAGAAAGCAAAACGACATATGTAATAACCTGGTATCTATTCCAAATGAAACCCAACAATTTGCAGAGTTTATACGACCAGTAATGAAATAAAATGAATCACTGGGATTCAAGGAATGAAGTAAAATGAATCACTGGGATTCGAGGAATGAAGTAAAATGAATCACTGGGATTCGAGGAATGAAGTAACATGAATCACTGGGATTCAAGGAATGAAGTCAAATGAATCACTGGGATTCAAGGAATGAAGTCAAATGAATCACTGGGATTCGAGGAATGAAGTAACATGAATCACTGGGATTCAAGGAATGAAGTCAAATGAATCACTGGGATTCAAGGAATGAAGTCAAATGAATCACTGGGATTCAAGGAATGAAGTCAAATGAATCACTGGGATTCAAGGAATGAAGTCAAATGAATCACTGGGATTCAAGGAATGAAGTCAAATGAATCACTGGGATTCAAGGAATGAAGTCAAATGAATCACTGGGATTCAAGGAATGAAGTATAATGGATCACTGAGATTCAAGGAATGAAGTATAGTGAATCACTGGGATTCAAGGAATGAAGTAAGACGAATCACTGGGATTCAAGGAATGAAGTAAGACGAATCACTGGGATTCAAGGAATGAAGTAAGACGAATCACTGGGATTCAAGGAATGAAGTAAGACGAATCACTGGGATTCAAGGAATGAAGTCAAACGAATCACTGGGATTTAAGGAATCGTAGATCCCCAGGCTCGTAATTTTGGTGCAAATCCATCTAGAATGATGATTATAATTATCACTTTTTTTTTATCATGTAGCTGGAAGTCCTAGGCATGGAATTCAGGTTAGACACACCCTAGGCCAAAATTTAATAAAATTCGACCTGCAAACAATTCTTCGAACCTCAAAATTTAATAAAATTCGACTTGCAAACAATTCTTCGAACCTCAAAATTTAATAAAATTTGACTTGCAAACAATTCTTCGAACCTCAAAATTTAATAAAATTCGACTTGCAAACAATTCTTCGAACCTCAAAATTTAATAAAATTTGACTTGCAAACAATTCTTCGAACCTCAAAATTTAAAAAAATTTGACTTGCAAACAATTCTTCGAACCTCAAAATTTAATAAAATTCGACCTGCAAACAATTCTTCGAACCTCAAAATTTAATAAAATTCGACTTGCAAACAATTCTTCGAACCTCAAAATTTAATAAAATTCGACCTGCAAACAATTCTTCGAACCTCAAAATTTAATAAAATTCGACTTGCAAACAATTCTTCGAACCTCAAAATTTAATAAAATTTGACTTGCAAACAATTCTTCGAACCTCAAAATTTAATAAAATTCGACTTGCAAACAATTCTTCGAACCTCAAAATTTAATAAAATTCGACTTGCAAACAATTCTTCGAACCTCAAAATTTAATATAATTTGACTTGCAAACAATTCTTCGAACCTCAAAATTTAATATAATTTGACTTGCAAACAATTCTTCGAACCTCAAAATTTAATATAATTTGACTTGCAAACAATTCTTCGAACCTCAAAATTTAATATAATTTGACTTGCAAACAATTCTTCGAACCTCAAAATTTAATATAATTTGACTTGCAAACAATTCTTCGAACCTCAAAATTTAATAAAATTCGACTTGCAAACAATTCTTCGAACCTATAAAGTTTGCGAGTTGAGGACCTTCGGTAGTATATTTTCTCTTCAAAGAACAAGAATCATTCTTAGTTGCAATATTCACACATCCGTTATACTAACTCTAGATGTATTTGACATCACTTATTCTTTGTGTATTAACCCTTTTACCCCCAAAAAGGACGTACTGGTACGTTTCACAAAACTCATCCCTTTAACCCCATGGACGTACCGGTACGTCCTTGCAAAAACTGCTATTTAAATTTTTTTTTGCATATTTTTGATAATTTTTTGAGAAAATTCAGGCATTTTCCAAGAGAATGAGACCAACCTGACCTCTCTATGATGAAAATTAAGGCTGTTAGAGCAATTTAAAAAAATATACTGCAAAATGTTCTCGAAAAAAAAAAATACCCCCTGGGGGTTAAGGGTTGGAAATTTCCAAATAGCCTGGGGGTAAAAGGGTTAAGTATAAATCTACATTATTCTAATAATGAACAATAATCATACAATAGAATGAGAATTCAAATAACATTCTACTTCTTCTATAAAGTAGATTTAATCAAATCACCAAATTAGTCTGGGTGGATTTATCAATTTTAGTTATATAACCCAGTTTTGTTGCCTGGGAGGCCAATTCAAGGCCCAAGTGCAACTGGAGGGGGGAACAGCGCAGGTAAACAGAAGCACAAGATGCCGGCCAGCAATATGAAAGAAAACACTAACAGAGATAAAGTAGGCTATAAAAGCAAGTAAAGCTAAGGGCCGACAGAATGCTCCCAAGATCCTTAAGAAATGCCAATAGTGCACAGATAGTACTACTCTTAGATTGGTCTATGACCATAAAATAAGTACTACATAGTATTCTAGAAGTTTTATTCTCGCTGTGACCAAGTTGTGGAATGATCTTCCCAATCGGGTAGTTGAATCGGTAGAACTTCAAAAGTTCAAACTTGCGGCAAATGTTTTTACGTTGAATAGGATGACATAAGTATTTCTAGTTTATATATGTAATGTCTGTTTTAATGTTGTTAATATTTTTTTAAATATTTTATTTTAATTGCTCATTACTTCTTATATCGTTTATTTCCTTTCCTCACTGGGCTATTTTTCCCTGTTGGAGCCCTTGGGCTTATAGCATCTTGCTTTTCCTACTAGGGTTGTAGCTTAGCTAGTAATAATTTTAATAATAAAAAATTAAAAAGAGCTAATGATTGAAAGCCCAGCCTCATGAGAAATTAAAGAGCAAAATAAAAGCTATAGAGTATAAGAATGAAAGTAAATCCTAAACATGACACATCTAATGATATATAAATTAACTCTAGATTTGCCTATACTTGTCACTTTCATTCCTCCTGATTGTAAGACAATGACACCATGATGCGAGCATGCGAGGGTGAGCTCTTCACAAGCTTTACAATAATACCCAGGCGTTAAGTCCCAATCTTCGGACAGAATGTTCAAAATACATTTGTTTACTTAGTATTGACAACTCTTTAAAAAACAGGCGTAACTTATCAACATTATATATTCCAAAAATTTTCAAATTTTATTCTAATGGGAGGATAGATGTGAGAGAGGCAAGAGAGCGTGCTAGAAATAGGAATGAATGGCGAGCGATTGTGACGCAGTTCTGGTAGGCCCTGCTGCTGCCTCCGATGCCTTAGATGACCGCGGAGGTAGCAGCAGTAGGGGATTCAGCATTATGAAGCTTCATCTGTGGTGGATAATGTGGGAGGGTGGGCTGTGACACCCCAGCAGTACCAGCTGAACTCGGTTGAGTCCCTTGTTAGGCTGGGAGGAACGTAGAGAGTAGAGGTCCCCTTTTTGTTTTTGTTTTTTTGTTGATGTCGGCTACCCCCCAAAATTGGGGGAAGTGCCTTGGTATATGTATGTATGTATTCTAATGGGCTTTAGGATTATCGATGAGGGCTATATGACCCAGCACTGGGGCCGAGAGGCCTTTCAGCATCAAGTTGAAGCTGGCCAAAACCACGGTGTTAAAAGTTGAAAGAGGTTGGACAGTAAAATGGAAGAAAGCAAGCAAAACCAGAGATAAAGTAGATGGCTAAAAATTAGGTGCAGCTAGTGGTTGCAGGGATGCTGTAAAGGACCTTGGATAATGCCCTACACAATTAGATCCTGATTTATTTCATTAAGAAAGGGACCAGAGCCACATCTGTGTTTTGTTTTGCTTTTTCCAAGGAATTGTGGTTTACTTCGGTTAAAAACAACACTTAACCCTTTTACCCCCAAAGGACGTACTGGTACGTTTCACGAAACCCATCCCTTTACCCCCATGGACGTACCGGTAAGTCCTTGCAAAAAAATGTTATAAATTTTTTTTTTCCTATTTTTGGTAATTTTTTGAGAAAATTCAGACATTTTCCAAGAGAATGAGACCAACCTGACCTCTCTATGACAAAAATTAAGGCTGTTAGAGCAATTTAAAAAATATAAACTGCAAAATGTGCCGGGAAAAAATAACTCCCTGGGGGTTAAGGGTTGGAAATTTCCAAATAGCCTGGGGGTAAAAGGGTTAATATCTATACAATAGATTCCCACAAGAAAAGGCTTTCCTACAACAAAAAGAGGCTTTCCTGCAATAATGGTGTTCACAACACTAGAGAGCATAATGTTGTTATTAAAAACACTTATGCCAACTCTAGTAACCTGAAAAAAACAATCCTTTCTCATAAAACAATATAAACAGAGCTCACATACCATCAAGTCTGACCTTATCTCGCTGATCCCAGGCACATATCAACTTCATGGCATTACTTTCCTATCAATGTTAACCCTTTCACCCCAATGGACGTACTGGTAAGCTTCATAAAACTCATCCCTTTACCCCCATGGACGTACCGGTACGTCCTTGTAAAAACTGCTCACATTTCTTTGCATATTTTTTATAACTTTATGAGAAACTTCAGTCATTATCCAAAAGAATGAGACCAACCTGACCTCTCTGTGATGAAAATTAAGGCTGTTAGAGCAATTTAAAAAAAAATATATTGCAAAATGTGCTTGAAAAAGAAAACGCCTGGGGTTTAAGGGTTGGAAAGTTCCAAATAGCTTGGGGGTAAAAGGGGTTAAATAAATAAAACTACACCTTGTTTACCTGATAATAAAAGATCCCCAAATTCTCCTAGGCACCACGTTGCCACTTGAATGAGAGGCTGGAATTCCATCTGCGCTGCGGACAACAAACTCCAAAGTTCGCCAACAGCATATGCCTGCTCCGATCTTGCCTCCGAAATTAGTTGTATAGTTGACGACACAACGTCGTCTGGTACGTGATTTCCCGCCTACAAGTGTGGTTATCATATCAGTGTGTCATTTTATGAATTATACTTTTAAACTTATCAATGGAATCTTATAATGTAAGCAAAGTTGAACCAATAACAAAATGCTTTAAGTAAATAGTTAGCCGATTTACTATATGTTACTAACAGTTGGCTGATCAAATATTTTCCAATTTCTAATATTCTTCCAACACAATGAAGTACAGCGTATATGCTTACCAAATAAAAAAATTAAACTTGAACCAATAACAAAATGCTTTAAGTAAATAGTTAGCCGATTTACTATATGTTACTAACAGTCGGCTGATCAAATATTTTCCAATTTCTAATATTCTTCCAACAACAATGAGGTACAGTGTTTATGTTTGACAAATGAAAACATGAAATTGCATATATTAATAATTGAATATATAAAATACTGGACAGTTGCTTTAACAAAACTGTCTTGTCAGTATAAAACTTTCTACCAAATAATTACAATTGACCCTAAAAATCATTATATATAAAATAAACCTCAGCATGGCCTTTGAATCCTTAATTCAAATACTTCCACACAGCTGCCAAACTTTACATAAAATGCAGTTACTGTATAGGAAACATCTGCTTACAAATTATAAAAAGAAATTTAAATAAAAAACAATCTGTTCATATTGTTTCCCTTTGGAAGCTCGGTTTTATCCACATTTCTGGGTCGACCTGTGACGCCTGGTGAAAAGGGTCCTTCCTTACACTTTTCTGATATAAATACTTCCAAATATACCAGAGAAAGTTAAAGTATGGAATGCAGAGGTTACTACCCTCGCGCGAGCACCCAGTGGGCGTCGTGTATAAAGCAGGGGCGTGTGAAAACCACTATTCACAGGCTGTCTTCCATTTAGATAATTCCTTCATCAAATTAAAAAATTTCCTGTTTTCTTTCCTTTCAACAGACTTATGCCTCTAGTACAGTAACGAGACAATTTCTTCAAGTAATTTGTATTTTTCTTAGATTTACAAACCCAAGTCCTCTAAGTAGGGAATTTGACTTCAGTGAGAGCTGGCATAGCCGCTGAAATAGTTTAACAAGGTAGTTGAACGGCAGGTGGTGAGCAGGGGAGAAGAACCCCCGACCAACACCTGTCAAATTCTCTTCACTTTAAGACCTTTCGGCTCAAGACTAAGAAGGGTGGTTGAGATGAGAAATTCATTTTAAAAGACTCAGCTTTGTATAGCTATGAAAAATACAAATTAACAAGCAACCATTCAACAAAATTCATACGTTCCAAAACTAAAACAAGAACCCTTACCGCTTGTACAACTTTAAGGAGCGTGTCAATGTGCCATCGGACATTGGGAGAATATTTCTCAGCTGCTAAAACACATTTTGATGAACAAGATGCCTTAAATTCAGGTTCTGCCTTCTCCAAGAAAGCAAGAAGCTCCTTCATCATAGTGCGGATGTTATTTCCATTGATGAGAGCAAAACATAATTCCATTGCACGTCTTCTAATGGATATATCTGCATCCTGAAAGTCAATTATGTTTGATTAAGATTCCTATCAGTTATCTTAAGGCAATAAAGTATTGGTTTTCATGTTATAGTCTAATGCATTGCAGTCTTTAAATTCTTTATAATATAAACAAATATACCTTTATTCTCAAGACTATGCAAAATACATTGGATCCATTTAATCTTTAAGATGGAATTTTTGTGTGACAAGAATAACCCTGCGATTCAAGATCCTTCAATCACATTATTTGTCAGACATGACATACATTTACCTGGAGAAAAAGTTATAGGAAAGTACTTTGCTTTTGCATCTCCTGAAACTTATGGCATAGGTTATAACATGACCTAATCTCGTTAACATTGCCCTATAATACAGGTTACCACAGTATGATGGCTCTTCAAGGAAAGTAACTATCATTTATCAGAATAGGTGACAATGTGGTCTAATAGGGTGTCCTGCAAGTGTGGAGAAAATACCCAGACCATCAATCATATTCTCCGTTCAAGTTTACTATCTCATAATTTGGACAACTCTGACTTGGTGTCAAGGAAAGAATGCTTCAATGGTTGGTTGCTTGTCAGACTTACGAGAGTCTATAATTTTTTCTATTGGTGTCCTTGTTAGTCATCATGGCTTACCATGATGATTAACAAGAACACCAACAGAAAAAATTACTCGACTCTCGTAGATCTGACAAAACGACCATGTGTCATTTGAAAACGGTAAACGAAACTTTAAATTCCTTACCTTTAAGCATTCTACAATAGTTGTTCGATGACGCTGGACGGCAGAATTATCAGCATGAACTACTCTTAAGAGCGTGTTCAGAGCTACATATCTAATATTCTTGTCTGCATTTAGAAGAAATCTACCTAAAATATTGATTGCTAGAACCTGTAGAAATGAAAAAAAGACTTTAGTATCAATTCTAAAAGACCTATAAATCTTCTATTAGTTTTATGAGGCGGCAAACAGACCATACCGCAAATATTCTTAATGAGTTTAAATAGTCTTCGAGTTTAGCCTAACAGTAAATCTATGAGAAAAAGAATAAGTAAAGAGAAAACTGGTCTAAACCTGAAGAAAAAAGGGGAAACTGTCTTCTAGAAAAAGTAGGCAACTTTTATGAAAGATGATAGCAAGAAAAGTTACAAAACCCTAAAACAGACAGGAGAAGGCAGTTCCAAGTCATTTGATGCACATAATAAGGTTTGCTAAACTGAAAAATCAAGGGAAAAAGCTTTAAACACCAAATTGTTATCAAATTTTACAAGACAGGAGACTAGTTTCATTAGAAATTTGCTGTAATCAACACTTTCAAGATTTCTTAACTAATTCATAGTATTTCACAATATAAAAGATTTTTATTACTTGCCTGTTTTCACTTTCTATTACTACACCTCTTCCAATTTTTCATTACTCGAATTGTTCCTACTTCCTATAACTCCACCTGTTCAAATTTTCTATTACTCAACCTGTTACTACTTTCTATTACTCCACCTGTTCCCATTTTCTATTACTGAACCTGTTTTTACATTCTATTACTCCTCCTATTCCCATTTTCTATTATTCAACCTATTCCTACATTCTATTACTCCTCCTGTTCCTATTTTCTATTATTCAACCTATTCCTACATTCTATTACTCCTCCTGTTCCTATTTTCTATTATTCAACCTATTCCTACATTCTATTACTCCTCCTGTTCCCATTTTCTATTACTCGACCACAAAGGCCAAATTTCTATTTAAACCAATGAATGTCCATAGTCCACAGGAATACAAATACATTGAAAAAATTCCTATTGCTTCAATTCTAAAATTAGTACCTCAAAATAATGTCATGTTTAAACCAGTCAATGTAAGCATAGTACAATAATCAATATATTAATTAAAAAGAATCCCTATGGCTTTAATTTTAAAATTAGTACCGCAAATAATGTCAAGTTTAAAACAGTCAATGTAGGCATAGTACAGGAATCAAAATATTAATTAAAAAGAATCTCTATGGCTTTTGAAATTACTACCTCAAGTAATGTCGAGTTTCATTAGGCAAATAAATTTCTTACAAGCAAGCAATGATCAAATAGCTAATACAATTTTGAGTGTTTAAGATTGCCTTAGCAATGAAAAAAAACTAAGAAATTACAATATAAAATATAACTATCACCACCAATAATACTCACCCTCAGGCCACTTTCACTTTTGATGTCCATAATTGAAAGGACTGTCTCGTAGAGTATGGCATTCCCTACATTTTTTGATGATTCTGTGTTTGTTGCAACCTGCAATGAAAGAAATTTCAGAATGAGGCACTTGCAATAATCACATTTGAGAACTGAAGTTATGAAAAACTTGCGAATGAATTAGTTTCACGACAAATTCAGTGTTGATACAAGCTCAATACTTGTAATCAACGAGTCATCCACATACCACAATTCATCCAAGAAATAGAAGGTAAGAGGTAGTTATCATCTCCGAGCCAGGTATTGTTACTTTCCCTGTTTAATTTATGTCATTAATTGTAAGACATTTGTACTGAAATAAAAACTAGCAAATATTCTATGGCTCTTTCATTATTATACTTTTAAAATCCAAATGGAAATTTTGATTGTATAAGATTTTACCTGTTTCAAAGGGTTTTTTTATTTAGTATACAGAGTATATAAAAATACATTTAGCATATAGAGTATATAAAAATACATTTAGTATACTGAGTATTTAAAAATACATTTAGTAAACAGAGTATATAAAAATACATTTAGTATACAGTATATAAAATCCATTTAGAATACAGAGTATATAAAAATACATTTAGTATAGAGTATATAAAAATACAATCTATAAAGCTCTCTTCCTCATTCGTTAATAATCTAAAATCTGGCAAGGAATAGCTTCATCCATAGCCTGGGGTTATGGCAAGGTTTGAATGCAGTCTATATTTCCTTCCTCTTATACAGAAGTGATATTTGTTCTGTACTGTTCTTAACCCTTTTACCCCTAATGGGCGTACTGGTACATTTCACAAAACTCATCCCTTTACCCCCACGGACGTACTGGTACGTCCTTGCAAAAAACTGCTATTTACATTTTATTTTTGCATATTTTTGATAATTTTATGAGAAACTTCAGGCATTTTCCAAAAATATGAGACCAACATGACCTCTCTATGACGAAAATTAAGGCTGTTAGAGCAATTCAAAATATATATATATATATTGCAAAATGTGCTTGGGAAAAAAAATGCCTGGGGTTAAGGGTTAGAAAGTTCCAAATAGCCTGGGGGTTAAGGGTTAGAAAGTTCCAAATAGCCTGGGGGTTAAGGGTTAGAAAGTTCCAAATAGCCTGGGGGTAAAAGGATTAAACATATGTTGTTTGAAATGTTCTTCTCTCATCCACCTTATATTCTTCCATATATTTACCCTATAGTGATAATAATTACTTCATGAATTGTCTTACCTGGGCTAGGATATCATTCATGGTTTCCGATGCCTCGCTGTCACCACACCCAAGGATTCTAAGGAGCTTGAGAATTTTAACCTGGTGAGAAAAAATATGTATCAAGCTATATTTCAAAAAGGTTGATACAGTACTTCATCTTTCACGGTCAAAAGTAAAATACAGTTAAGGGTACATAATGTGACAACTCTTATATCGGGTAATTAAATATGTTTAAACTGTAACAAGCTCCTCAACTTAAAAACATATATCCAACTGAAATCATATATCTCTGATATTGTATAAAAAGTTCCTAATGAAATACTGTACTATAACACTATATTATATAATTTAATACAGTAATCTAGACAAAATTTCCAATAAGAAACGTGATTATTTGCTGAATTTTGCAGCTGAAAATTATAGGCATGTGAGTTAGTGGAAACCTACACTAGGAAAAATTTTCCCTTTCAATAATAAAATACACTTTCTATTCAAAATCAGTCTAATTTACTCACCTGTAGGAAAGGATCCGAGACCCCTTGGACGTCGTGTTCTGGAGAATACCCTGCCATGATTAAATTCTTGAGGATACGGACTAAGTTTGGAACAATCTGAAAATAGTAAGATCATTTAGAAATCCTATGCTTTGAACATTTCCTTGTAAAACTAAAAATAAAATTAAAGTACGAAAACTTTTATTTGTAAAACTAAAAATAAACAAAATAAAATCTAAAAAGTACAAGAACTTTTATTTCTTGACCCTTTCAAAATTAAGCCACCTATAACAAAGAGAGGCAAAGCAGCTGAACAAATACATGCAGAATAACTAAACCGAAGTTTCAGCAAAGTCGTACCTCACGTTACATCATTTCCTGACTCCGTGAATTGTATTTAAAATAATAAAAACACACTACATTGATAAAATCTTCAAGAAATAACCTATGCATTCATATGAATGACCCGATTTTGTGGCTGATACGGCATCCATATGAATAACTAAATTTTGTGGCTGATATGGCATCCATATGAATAACCCAATTTTGTGGCTCATACGGCATCCATATGAATAACTCAATTTTGTGGCTGATACGGCATCCATATGGATAACGCAATTTTGTGGTTGATACGGCATCCGTATGAATAACTCAATTTTGTGGCTGATACGGCATCCATATGAATAACTAAATTTTGTGGCTGATACGGCATCCATATGAATAACTCAATTTTGTGGCTGATACGGCATCCATAGTAACCCTATTTTGTGGCTGATAAATTTATGTTAGTTAAACTGTTCCTAATGAATTTAATTTCAGCATCACTGCAAAAAAAATTATACTAATTTTCTCTAACATTTCTGAACAAAATTCCCATTTTATGTCAACAACACTAAACAAAATGATGCAACGTGAGGTATGACCGTGTACCTTTCTTTGGCCTCCTTTGCCGGAGTTCTTCCTTACGCTACGTCCGCTAACTTTAAATATGATCGACTTTTTCTATCTCTTCAGGTTCGTTTTTTTAATAAGCTTCCATCAGAGAAGAAGGAAAAGCAATAATTACATATGCAATAAGATGTATAATACGTTAAGCAGAACTTTAATGTACACAATGTGGAAGTTTTTCCTTTATCCTTTATTTGTATAATTTATGTTTTGACATATAATACAGTAAAGCAACCATTGAGATAAAAGCAAAACAAATTGGATGAAAAATGTAAAAAAAAATATTATGGTTTCCATTATTTTTGTTTTTAAATAATATACAATTCTCCCTTTATGGATAAATATAGCAAATGTTTGTTTATGAAGTCTGAGATTGAACCGACATACACTTGAGGAGTTATCGACAAGCAGACGAGACAAAGAGTCCAGCTTAAAGCCTTAATGGGAGTTCAAACTATAACTGAAAAGAAATTCTTAGTAATCCACGCACTAAAAAAAATAGAAGCGCAAAACAACTTTAAACCTATAACAATACCACACAGAAAACAAAGTTCATAAATCTTTGTACTCAATAAGTTTCAGTAAAGCAATAATGTCTCATCATGTAGCACCTCAAAACTATTTCCATCAGAAGTGTGGGCCATAAGATTTTCATATCAGGAGTAAATTAAAAAGTATTCTTCCCGCATGGGAGAGAAACAAAGGAGGGAAATGAATATCTTGTCTAATTATTAAGTATATTGTAAATCATGCTATCATTTTTTTCCCCATGAGGTTATGAAACCCATACTAAATATCTGCACAAAATTCTCAAGACTACGTCATCTCTATAATATGCTCTGTGCTACATCTAGTAAAGATACAACTGAAAAAATGTTGTCTAGTGCATCACACAATTATGAAACTACCTGTAATAAGCTATTACGTCTGAAATGTTATGTAAATTTTTGCATAAATTAACTGATAAGTTGAGAGTATTTTGTTATAAATCCACTTGGAAAGTTTATGATGGTAATTTCAATATAAAATGTAATTGAAAAATTTCACCATTGATTGGATTTATGGATATACAGTCAAGCGCTGGGGCCCCGTACGACCATTAAGCGCGCAGTGCATTTATTGTACATGGTAAGGTCCCTAGGAATGGTGCATAGCATAAAGTACACTGTATGAGGGCCACTGACAGCACAACCCACCAACGGGTATTCCACAATTGAGAAAACGTGCTCCACTGCCGCTTTATTCAAATGCTTGAAGTTACTTCAAAGATAACCTATGAAAGTTTTTTCAAATCCATATGACAAACTGATTGATTAATTATTTAAAAGCCAATTCAGCTCAAAGAATACAAAAGTCAGTGTTCCTTTCTATGCAAGAATGGACCTCAAATATTTTTTGGCATGGATTTAGGTTAGAAGTACAATTCCATCTAAAACAACCTAGTGTTAAAAAAAGAACAGAACTGAGTTTGCTAGACTAGGTTAATTTATCTTAATGATTTACGGCATGAAAAGTTCTTTCCAATGAATTCAAATATATTTTAAATTGCCATAGTAATATTTCCACCACTGGATAATGTGGGAGGGTGGGCTGTGGCACCCTAGCAGTACCAGCTGAACTCGGTTGAGTCCCTTGTTAGGCAGGAGGAACGTAGGGAGTAGAGGTCCCTTTTTTGTTTTGTTTCATTGTTGATGTCGGCTACCCCCCAAAATTGGGGGAAATGCCTTGGTATATGGATGGATGGAATATTTCCGGTATCACTGACAATATTGTTAAGACATTTTGAGCAACAGATTCTCCTTCAACCATATAGACACAAATATTGTTTTTGACACAAAACCCACATTCGCAATACAGCTAACATTAAAAAAATGGAAAAGCAAGAAATCCAACAGGGTATCTGCCATCCAAATTTTGTTACTTTCAATAATTGGTTCTTTGTCCCTCCTTGCAGTATGACCTCAACCTTGAGCACTGGACTGTTCATCCTTAAAATTCTAACTTGAGAAAACTAAAGTACAGTATGCTTGAATCAATTCATCTCTAATTTAGAAGTGCTAGAACAATAAACTATAAAAATCAAGCGATCAATTTATGATTCATACCATTCCATAGGATGGCCTTCAATGACTTATTCTGAACAATGTTATTGGTTGCATATAATATTTTGATGCCAATAAAAAATTCAAAATATTTCTTTGCATGATATGCTTGAACTTTTTTTTTAATTGTTGCCCTAAATTAATGTTAATTAAAAGAATTTATTAGAAAAATTACACCTAACCTGTAAATTTATGTATGTAGAAAATATATGCTACACTGTTTCTTAACAAGGTAGTTTTAATAAACTTATCTTCCTTCTATTATGTAAACTTACAGTATATGAAAAGAGGTACTTGAAAAAAAAAATTGTTACTTACCAGTGTATTTCACTACTGTATACGATATATATAAGCTACAACCTTCAACAGGGTGGGCTATTGGGGAAAGCAAACGGCATCACCATTCTATACATCGGTCCTCAATACAAGCCGATATTCAGATTCGAGCCCGAAGACTCGCGCACTTTGAAATCCTGAAAATCACATTTCACGACCCATATTCCCCAAAATAAAATGTGAAATTGTGCTAAATTGTGCTAAGGGAAGAATATATAAAAGATACACCTTCTAAACCAATGACCATTGTGTGTAGAGAACCATGCGGTGTGGAATCTGAATAACAATGCCATCGTAAGAACTTTAATACAACGGGTACAATAGGTGAACATGCCTTGAGTGCTATTTGGAAAAGCACTGCTATTATAATCAGCTTTAGATGTGCAGGGAAAAAGTGCAAATTTTTTTTTAATGTGGGATACACCAACACGTACCGGACGTGTTTCACACACTCGTACGTTGTCACGGTATTTTCTTTTTTATTGTTTATCTCGCTGTACACCTCTTGTTAACAGAAAAGGTTTAAGCCTGTCTATTCTTGATTTGTTTGAATTTTTGTGACCTTCTTCCGCTGAAACTTTTGTTATAAAAGCTCGCTATCTGTTTGAAATTAAGTTAGTTGCATTCGCCCCAACTGGCGATACGTACATTGGCGACCCCAGTGACTCTACAATTTACTCTGAAAGCCTCTAAAATTTAGTCTTGGAGGTTATAAAATCAATACCAAGGATGATGGTTCCTAGAACAAGGAGTGCTGTACCTTCCATACTATCACAGATGTATAGTAAGTCTTTGCTACAATACTTCATATCCTACCTGCATGACTTTTACTTATTACCTGCTTACTTTAGTCTCTCCTTACTTAGCTATTCACGTTCTTAGCTCGAGTCTCATTCTAATTTTCATCCCCAAATCAATACAAGTTCTTCAGATCAGCTTTAATATGATGAGTGATACGATAAACTCCTATGGTTTAACTACTTAAGAATTAGAAGTTACAAAACATAAAAAATACCCAGGTAAAATTGAATGATCTAAACCAAATTTTTCCCATTACTGTACAAAGAATTTATGATTCCAGAAAATATTCTAGGGTGGATTATATGACAAACACACACACACACACACATTAAAAATATGTGCTAATCAGTTATATGCAGTACTACAACTGAGCAAGTCTTCTGAATACAATTTCTAAATTCCAAAACAATGGCACCAGTGAGGGCATGGGCCCACAAGATAGGAATTCACCTCTACCAAATTGGGGTGACTGGTCACAAACTTCATTACTAATTTGACATCATAACTTTTTTGCCTTTGAATAGGTCCATCAGACATTCTTCTTGCAGCAGGGCTAATGTGTGAACCAAAAAACCCTTCCTCTCCCTCTTCATCCACTCTTGGCTGCCTGCACTACCAGGTGGCCCCTTAATCAACCTAACATTGCACGAGGGTCTGCCCTCTCTTTTACTCTCCTCCTATACTTCTTTTTCCCCCTTTTTTTCTTATTCCTTCCTATCCCGGGTACCTGCCTTCGGGCTATAAACTGGATTGTATCCAGGGGTACTCTTCCTTATCCCCCATTCCCCACTTCCCTATTGTTGACTGGTCACAGACTCTTCCAGTCTGTAACTTGCAAGGTCTGGGATTACATATCAACCAGTAGTCAGATCTGATTCCTTTCAAAGAAGCCCTAAAATAAAGTATTAACACCAATAAGGAGGCAGCGTGTCCATCAGAAAACAGGATTCATCAACTGAGGTGTGCCCTTCATCCCTTTTTCTAAGCCAGACCAAATAGCCCCTTTTAACAGGGGCTATCCATATTCTAATGACCCTCCTTATCAAGAGAGCTTATCCTCTCTCCACGCACAAGGTGAGAAAAATTGCTTCATCACTGGTATTTTTGCTGACACAGTAGAACCTCGCCATTCGATTCTCTCAAAGCTCGAACAAATTGGTTTTCGACCAAAAAGTTAAGAGTGAAAAATGCCCGTTCTTGAACATATATTCGGTACTCAAGCAGTTCAAGTAAAAGCCTGGCAAGCTGAAAGCCATCAGTTATGCATTGGGCATTGTTTCAGTTGAACATAAAACATATGCTCTGCCTCATTTATTGTGTTACACTCTATATCTTTGTTTTGCATCCTTTTCTGTTTATTTTGATTCATAGGTCAAAAGAAGAATAAGAGTGAAAGTGCGCGAGTAAAAAGAAAAACAGAGCGAACAACTATTGAACTTAAAAAGGAAATCATTGCCAAACACGAAAATTCAATGCGTGTTTCGGACCTTGCTCTTGAATAATCTATGGCTAAGTTCATGATACCGACTATTTAAAAAAATAAAGAAATAATAAAGGGAGCTAATGCTGCTAAAGCTGTGACTACTTTAACGAAGCAAAGGCCTCAGATACTTGAGGAAGTGGAGTTGTTACTTATTTCTATGAATGAGAAACTGTTTCGAGGTGACAGCATTAGCGAGGCATTTATTTGTGAAAAGGCTGTAGAAATCTTTGAAGATTTAGTGAAGAAAGGCCCTGGTACAAGTACTCGAGAGATTCTGTATTCAAGGCTAATAATGGGGGGTGGTTTGAAAAGTTTAACCCTTTTACCCCCAGGGTATTTGGAAATTTCCAACCCTTAACCCCCACGGGTTATTTTTTTTCAAGCACATTTTGCAGTATATTTTTTTTTAAATTGCTCTAACAGCCTTAATTTTTGTCATAGAGAGGTCAGGTTGGTCTCATTCTCTTGGAAAATGCCTGAATTTTCTAAAAAAAAAAAAAATATCAAAAATATGCAAAAAATTTCAATAGCATTTTTTTGCAAGGACGTACCGGTACGTCCATGGGGGTAAAGGGATGGCTTTTGTGAAACTTACCAGTACGTCCTTTGGGGGTAAAAGGGTTAAGAGAGGAAATTAGATGGAATGGAATAGGGCCACATCAAAACAAGCCCTTTAGCAGAAGAATAAGGGCAAGCACCTAACTTCATCCCTAGAGTTTTCCTCTATGTGTTTGACTTGTTGCTTTTTCTTTATACCAATACTGTATATGTATGGTTTAGTAGCTTGATTAGTTATAGAAGTTCTTTTCTTCATAGTGCATAATTCTATTCGGTAATTGCTTTGGTTTTAGGCCTTTGAAACCGCACATTACGAAGGAAATCCTATCTTTGGGGAGGTGCTGTGTGTCCTTCTGTTAGGAATGGGGACATTCGATTCTCACTATGAGTACGGAAGACGGCGACTTGGCAAAAATTAGTCAGCAAGTAGCATTGCCACTGTTATTAACATTGGTTCTTGATGTAGCATTGCCACTGTTATTAACATTGGTTCTTGATGTAGCATTGCCACTGTCATTAACATTGGTTCTTGATGTAGCATTGCCACTGTTATTAACACTGGTTCTTGATGTAGCATTGCCACTCTTATTAACATTGGTTCTTGATGTAGCATTGCCACTCTTATCAACATTGGTTCTTGATGTAGCATTGCCACTCTTATTAACATTGGTTCTTGATGTAGCATTGCCACTCTTATCAACATTGGTTCTTGATGTAGCATTGCCACTCTTATTAACATTGGTTCTTGATGTAGCATTGCCACTCTTATCAACATTGGTTCTTGATGTAGCATTGCCACTCTTATTAACATTGGTTCTTGATGTAGCATTGCCACTCTTATTAACATTGGTTCTTGACGTAGCATTGCCACTGTTATTAACATTGGTTCTTGATGTAGCATTGCCACTGTTATTAACATTGGTTCCTGATGAAGACATGTTGTTGGTTGCCAAAAAAAATTTCAGCATTGGAGGTGCTGATGTTGTTGGTTGCCAAAAAAAATTTCAGCATTGGAGGTGCTGTGACATGTTCATTAAAACACTACCCTTAGAGTAAGGGAGAGAATATTTCTTTGGTATTTTTATCGCATTGGATTCCCTGTTCCAGCACTTGCAAGTAAATCCTAGGAGACCACACGGCATCTACCCAAAAATAGGCTTTTTCTTTATCAAAAACCCCTTTTCACGGCATTTAATGCTTGTTATGTGAACCCCAAAGTGGGAGGGTGGGCTGTGGCACCCTAGCAGTACCAGCTGAACTCGGTTGAGTCCCTTGTTAGGCTGGGAGGAACGTAGAGAGTAAAGGTCCCCTTTTTTGTTTTGTTTCATTTGTTGATGTAGGCTAACCCCCAAAATTGGGGGAAGTGCCTTGGTATATGTATGTATGTATGTCCGTGAACCCCTTGATACAATTAGCTATTTAAAAGCTACAAATACCAAAAAAAAGTGTCACTACAATGAGACAACAGGAAACCAACTACAAATCCACAACTAAATCAATCAAATGCTTACTAAACAAAACAAGAGCTAAGAATAAAAACTTTTCAGCAGTACAAACGACATCTTCACCAGCGATCAAAGATTCATTCTAGTAGAATATGAAAAATCACTTCCGTCTTCATATCCATAACAAATTAAACTTCCATACACAAACACACACACATACACACTGTCTATAACTGCAGAGTTCCAAGACATAAATTCAAATAATAAGACTGTTGGTCATCTCATGCACACAACCTAAATTTCCTAAATCCAAAACATGGTAAAAATAACTTTGTATTAATACTTGGCATGCCTCACATTACGAATAGTGTCTAAACCTCGTTGTCTAAAAATCTTAACATGCATATATCAATAATGCATTTGCCTCATGCTAAATCTGCAAAAGAATATAGCGTCTAGTACCAAAGACTTTGTTGTTTATCACTGGCATGAAAACTATGACCAAACATCCGTGGATTCAACTATTACCCTTATTTATTTTCTTCCTAATATTCCTCTCATAAAAACATTAAAATATCATACTTCAACTGTTTCATTACCAGGATTGTATCACGACAGGCCATACATTTTCTATGAAATGATAAAAGTTGTCGAGCCTTTACCCCTAATCACAAAAAAATCCGATACATTTCCTCCATAAACTTTAACTCAACTAGCCATATAAAAAACAAACTTGGATTAATAAGGACAATTTAAAATTCCTTCACAGAACCAAAGTATAGGCATCCCTCAGCCAGGCCAATCAAAGCGCTGGCTGATCGACACTGATGTGAAATAACACCTTGTCAACTCTATCAAGTCTCGAGTAAATAGGATGTTAATCACCACCACATCTATAACTTCAATGGTCAGAATACAGAACTCGAAGAGAAAAACTTGGGGGCCACAGAACCTGGTTTATGCAGACGAGTGTTCACAGCAGTGAGGATGTCATCATGTAATACAGTAAGATGTCATCATGTCATACAGTAAGATGTCATCATGTCATACAGTAAGATGTCATCATGTCATACAGTAAGATGCCATCATGTCATACAGTAAGATGTCATCATGTCATACAGTAAGATGTCATCATGTCATACAGTAAGATGTCATCATGTCATACAGTAAGATGTCATCATGTCATACAGTAAGATGTCATCATGTCATACAGTAAGATGTCATCATATAATACAGTAAGATGTCATCATGTCATACAGTAAGATGTCATCATGTCATACAGTAATATGTCATCATGTCATACAGTAAGATGTCATCATGTCATACAGTAAGATGTCATCATGTCATACAGCAAGATGAAGAACAGAACGGAAAGGAGAGGACAGGAAATCAACGTTAGGAAAACCAATCTAAAGGTGGCTGGAAGGGAAGCAAAGAAAGAGAGAGAAATCAGCAATGTGAAGGAGTGAACTCTATACTGAGGGTTGTGGTAGCCTGTGTGGTAATGTCCCTGCCTGGTGATCGCCATACTGTGGTTCGAGTCCTGCTCACACTCGTTAGTTCCTTAGGCCGCTGCAACCTCACCATCCTTGTGAGCTAAGGATGGGGGATTTGAGGAAGTCTATAAATCAATCTACTGAGTCATCAGCAGCCATTGCCTGGCCCTCCTTGGTCCTAGCTTGGGGGTGGAGAGGGGGCTTGGGCGCTGATCATATGTATAAATGGTCAGTCTCTACGGGATTGTTCTGCTTGATAGAGCAATGTCACTGTCCCTTGCCTCTGACATTCATAAGCGGACTTTAAACCTTTAAAGGTGAAGGAGTGAACTCTATACTGAGCACACCAAATATAAGTGTTACACAATGTGCTCAGAATTATAAAATCCAAGTGGAATAAGAGATCTTGGATGCCAAAAGTGTATGACACGAGCAGATGAAAAAGGCAACGGAGGCAAGAAACCTGGTTTTGATACACGAGCAATTTTATAAGAGGTAGAGCTTGCAAATTAAGGATTTACAGCAATATGGGGTGCTTTCCACCCTCTACACTGCCTAAAAACTGACTTATGTAAATTCCTAGCCAGTGTACAGTTTAAAAGTTAATAAATCTGTAAACTGTAGTGATTACACATCACAGCCAACATGTAATAGCGCCAATATTAATACCAAGCTCTTAACAGAGAAACATGTAATAAGTATAAAGAATACGAAAAAGAGAGAATTAATCTGTGAAGTGAAGTACTTGTAAGTGGAAAAGACAAATGTACACACTGTATTTCTGGGGTCGACCTGTGACGCCCGGTGAAAAGGGTCCTTCCTTACACTTTTCTGATAAAAATACTTCCAAATATACCAGAGAAAGTTAAAGTATGGAATGCAGAGGTTACTACCCTCGCGTGAACACCCAGTGGGCGTCGTGTATAAAGCAGGGGCGTGTGAAAACCACTATTCACAGGCTGTCTTCCATTTAGATAATTCCTTTGTATTACCATAAACTCAAATCAGTTTTAATGAACCTATCAAGTCACAAAAACTCTCATTAGACTTGCCTTTGAGGTTTGTCCTTGATTGAGAAATAAAATGGAACACAGAGAGACATCTAATTGTAAACAGAATATGGAGAAAGAAACAAACACATAAGGCGGAAAGAGCAGCATTTGGGGGGCATAACGACGTGGTGAAGAACAGTATTATCTAAATTGGGCTAAAAAGGGTACACTAAACACAGTACTGTACTCCTGTACTCTCTTACGGTTCCAGTCCACAGAAGCACTTCGATGTTTCTAGTAACAGTCTATACTACTAGAAAGAAACATTTCAATGTTAACCCTTTTACCCCCAGGCTATTTGGAAATTTCTAACCCTTAACCCCCAGGGGGTTATTTTTTTCCCAGCACATTTTGCATTATATATTTTTTTAAATTGCTCTAAAAGCCTTAATTTTTGTCATAGAGAGGTCGGGTTGGTCTCATTCTCTTGGAAAATGCCTGAATGTTCTTAAAAAATTATAAAAAATATGAAAAAAAAAATTTTTATAATTTTTTTTGCAAGGACGTACCGGTACGTCCATGGGGGTAAAGGGATGGCTTTTGTGAAACGTACCAGTACGTCCTTTGGGGGTAAAAGGGTTAATAATTTGATAAGCGTAATCGTTTCAGTTTAGTGCCTTTTAAATGTGATTTTGTGCAAGCATGAAAAAGTTAGCCCTTCATGAATTTCCTTTAGCAAGGTCTCTTTTTCTTTTGGTGTGCAAGTGATATATGCACTTTACAGAACAAGCCTGCATCAGAAAATTAATTTGGTGCAGAACTCTTAGCTTTTCCCTTGCTGCACACTAGTCTTTTCCTTGCTGTACGCTAGTTTCATCTTTTGCGGTACACTCAACATATATGAAAATCATTTTGTTGCAGAACTCTTAGCTTTTCCCTTGCTGTACACTAGTTTTTCCTTGCTGGACGCTAGTTTTATCTTTTGCGGTACACTCAACATATATGAAAATTAATTTGTTGCAGAACTCTTAGCTTTTCCCTTGCTGCGCACTAGTTTTTCCTTGCTGTACGCTAGTTTTATCTTTTGCGGTACACTGTACACTCAACATATGAAAATTATTTCGTTGCAGAACTCTTAGCTTTTCCCTAGCTGTACACTAGTTTTTTCCTTGCTGTACGCTAGTTTTATCTTTTGCGGTACACTCAACATATATGAAAATTAATTTGTTGCAGAACTCTTAGCTTTTCCCTTGCTGTACACTAGTTTTATCTTTTGCGGTACACTCAACACTTGACATGAAATCAAAGGGATAGTGTTTCCATCTACAAAAATAATTAAAAAAAAGACATGTGGAGGGATGAAATAGGGTTTTACAGTTAGCAATTAACCCTTTTACCCCCAGGCTCTTTGGAAATTTCCAACCCTTAACCCCCAAGGGGTTTTTTTTTCCCAGCACATTTAGCAGTATACTTTTTTCAAATTGCTCTAACAACCTTAATTTTTGTCATAGAGAGGTCAGGTTGGTCTCATTATCTTGGAAAATGCCTGAATTTTTTCAAAAAAAGTATAAAAAATACGAAAAAACAAATTTTTATAGCATTTTTTTGCAAGGACGTACTAGTACGTCTATGGGGGTAAAGGGATGGGTTTTGTGAAACGTACCAGTACGTCCTTTGGGGGTAAAAGAGTTAATTAGCTAGGTATTTGTTTTACTGTATCAGTGTTATAAATACCGAAAGAATGAAAGGAAGATAAATTACACAAAGTGACTCGATTGAATCCACATAAAATATGAAAACACGACATACTGACATTGAATAAAAGTTCTTGACAAAAATGCTATTCTGAAAATACCTAAAGAGCCTATACAATTACCAAAATAAAGAAGTTGCCTGCAATACCAAGGTATCTTTACCTGCTTTATAAACTGAAAATATGAATAAACATGAATTGCATTTTAATGCAAAGACAAACTCATAGCTAGCAGGGAGTCTTCAAACACACTATAACATTAAACCACTGATAAAATATATATATGGCAATGAATATGCGGAATAACTCCTATAAAAGGGATTCCAGGAGAGTTCTGTGTCGGAAGAAATATATTCTATGCTGAATTCATAAAAAGCGTAGATACAAAAGAACTTTAAATCTTAAAATTTTCCATAACTCAGTATTTTTTTTAAGGAAAAAACTTTTTTAACATCTATAGGAGTCTTGATTCTACCAAATTGTAATATAAATACACCAAATATAAATTTATTCCTAAACTGTACAAGTATGGTACAGTATATGTGAAATGTCAAATACAAATTAAATGTATAAATTAAGATTTCATTTCATTAGTACTGTATTGTGTTTCCAAATTATCTTAAGTTTCCACTAATTCAATCGATCACCTTTTAGTTTCTACTAATCTACTCGATCACCTTTTAGTGTCAAATAACCTAATTGATCACCATTTAGTGTCAAATAACCTAATTGATCACCTAACTAGCTTGAAATCACAAATTTTTAAGTAATTTGTATTTTTCCTAACATACTTACCTAGAACTACCTTCTTAGGAGTTACTGGTAACTCTACCTAACCGACCAGCTTTTTGTATAGTTTACCCTCTTTCCGTTTTCTACGGGGTCAACCTCAGGCAGTGTGATACAAATTAATATCTTAGTTTCCACTAATTCAATCGATCACCTTTTAGTTTCTACTAATCTACTCGATCACCTTTCAAGTGTCAAATAACCTAATTGATCACCTAACTAGCTTGAAAAAAGATTTTACAATAAAAGGCTCTTCTTCCAGAGATATTATTTCTCAAATGGTCTGTATCAGTCCCTTGCCGAAGTTAAAATGCATTTCCAAATCATCGGAATTAGTTTTTCACACCCAACAGTTTGAGAAAAACAACTACTTCAAAATGTAACGAAATGCATTAACACCGGTTCAGTATTTTCTATTTAACACACTTAAAGTAGACAATACCAATCATGACCTCAGTTACATGGGTCAATATTCTTTTAATGCTCTCGTTTAGAAGCCGAGAGAATATTCCATTTGCAATTACCATAGCTACTTACTGAGTAATTAAAAGTCTTTCTTCAAATGTACTTTCCTTATTAACCTCAACCTTGGCATTCCTAATCAAGACAATAGGTGCTTATCATCCACTTACATAAGAAAACTATTCTACACATTTCATTCAGGAGAAAATATATATAAGTGATTGAACTTGATCTATACGGCTGTGTGGTGATTCTCAGCGTTACTTGAAAAAGCAGATATTTACAAGCTGTTTAGCATAAAAATAAATATATCAAATCCATTCCAAAAGAGTCAAAGTCTACTGGATGCATCCCTTCACATAGGATTAATAACAGATAGATGCATGAGGATAAAATGTTCTATATTCTGTGTACAGAACAGACTATTATCCCTTTTACCCCCAGGCTATTTGGAAATTTCCAACCCTTAACCCCCAGGGGGCTATTTTTTTCCCAGCACATTTTGCAGTATATTTTTTTTAAATTGCTCTAAAAGCCTTAATTTTTGTCATAGAGAGGTCGGGTTGGTCTCATTCTCTTGGAAAATGCCTGAATTTTCTCAAAAAAAATATCAAAAATATGAAAAAAAAAATTTTATAGCATTTTTTTGCGAGGACGTACCGGTACGTCCATGGGGGTAAAGGGATGGCTTTTGTGAAACGTACCAGTACGTCCTTTGGGGGTAAAAGGGTTATATAAAAAAATGACATGCAACTCATGCCCATTGCACAGTCAAAAAAACGGATGAGCAACGAGTTCAAAAAGCAGCAAAGTGGGCAATAATTCTCCGCCACCACCAACGCGGTGAGGCCGAATAAAGTTGTATTACCTCTGAATGCTCGGGATCCTATGGGCAAATAGAGGCGCGTTGGGCGGAAGGGGGGGAAAAACACATGCCACTGTTAGTACAACATAAAACAGCTTCATTACTATACTGTTTCATGGATACATACATACAAAATGCTTTACTGCCACAAGGATCACGTGACTTGGTATACGCAAAAGCCAGTAGGAAATAATAAAAAGCTTTAGTACCAAGCGCTTTCGTGCATTTTAATACACTTCTTCAGGGTACAATAAAAAGTGAGACATAGTTGAAGGACGTCAATGAGTAAAATAGGATAACAACAAAAAACTGAAATTTTTTGAACGTCCTTCAACTATGTCTCACTTTTTATTGTACCCTGAAGAAGTGTATTAAAATGCACGAAAGCGCTGGGTACTAAAGCTTTTTATTATTTCCTACTGACTTTTGCGTATACATACAAAATGCTATGAGGACACCTAAAAATTACAATACAATATTAGTCAAGAACAATATGCTTGCAAAACCTAATATGCATTTATATCATAAAAAAAGAAAATTCTTAAGTCTAAATATCTGCACTACTGAAAAAAAGCCTAAATCTTGCCTACTTGCACATCTTCAACCCTCTATTATTCTTGCCATTTTTTTTCTAATAAGCACATTGAGAAATTAAATGAAACACACATACCTACAGTTACCTGAACCTAAAATATTAATGTACTTTACTGATGGCAACTATATAAAAAATAAGTTAAAAGTTTCAATGATAATCATCTCCCAGGTGTAACCTCGAGTGTTGAAAATAAAAGTAAAAAATACTCTACTACACTTAAACTACAAAAATATTAAAGTCAAAATTGTTTTACGGAAAGGAAAAGACTATCTAAATTCATTCCATTGTACAATACAAAAGCTTACTAGTAGGGACCCCTCTCCGTACCCCAATACTAAAAAAAACCATCTTCAATCAAAAATACTGTACTTTAAGCATTAATACAAATTTATCCTTAAGTATGCCTTAATACTAGGATCAAGGGGTAAGCAGGTTATTTATAAACAAAAGCAAAATTCTAGATTACTACTCGACAACATATGGAGATTTATGTACAAGATGAGATGCTACTGGTGTCCACCAGCTTTCCACCAAAAATAAAAAACTAACATCGCACTAGATCAACCGACTTCCGATGTTGGAGAGTTTGCCAACATGACACATAAAGAGAGCAGGAACATACCACCATGAGATGTGTCATAAACAAACTTTAGACTTATCTCGGGATTATCACTATAAATGTGGAGGTACAATGCAGAATTAAATGAAAGGAAGATAGCTGGCCTGGGAGTTAGGCTGGGAGGAACGTAGAGAGTAGAGGTCCCCTTTTTTGTTTTTGTTTCATTTGTTGATGTCGGCTACCCCCCAAAATTGGGGGAAGTGCCTTGGTATATGTATGTATGTAAGATAGCTGGCCAGAAAAAAATGAGAACCGGATATCTCAAGTTCTCATAGCAAAGAAATGGAAAACCAACAGCTCTTCTTACAAATCTAGTAATATCAAAAAGGAAAAATATCCCATAAATGGTAGAAAATCATATCTAATGCATGTAGCATTATAATCGATATCATAAGGCACTTGTTTTTGAACTCATTTAAGAGGTGCTAGATGACCAAAATGAAATTCAACAACCATGTTATTTAACAGCCATGTCATTTAGGAGAGAATCATACCAATGATTTCGTATATCTTCAGTCATTCAGAAATACTAGGTATTAAAAAAGTAGACTATTGAGAAAATGGATATAAAGAAAGGGATTGCCCTTAGGGCACGTATCCTTCCGCCTAGGCCTACCATTACAGAAAACGGGAGTAGGGTAAACTACACAAAACTCTGGTCGGTTGAGAGGAGGTTCCAGGTAACTCCTAAGAAAGTAGTTCGAGGTAAGTCCCTGTGTTGGAACAAATGGATATAAAGAAGGGGTGTAACCTGTGGTCATTTTATCCAGACATAAATGATGAAAAATAGTTCTCATACAATCCTGAACGTGAATCACAAATGACCACAATACTAAACTAAATGAGAAAAGACCAAAGATGGAATTAAAAGTGTAACGCAGGAGATCAGCACATCATGAACTAGGTGCTCAAAGTGTTGTCAAGAGACAGTTGAGTCAAATAACACGAGAGAAAGGTTGTGAAGGTTGTGAAATTAGAAAGCTCATATTTTCAGTCAATTCCACAAACGGAAACTTGTCAATACTGCATCGTTTTCAGCCTAAGGAGACCTTTGCCACTACCAGGTGGCCTATGAATATCACTCTTCTTAATTGTATTATTTCAACAATGTCCTTTGGATGGAATTTCACTAGCCCAGACTCTTTAGTTAAGCGTAATTCCAAACGTATTCCTGGTTACAATTTGAAAGGCAGCTGAGATGAAGATATTAGGAATATATAAAGAAAAATACATTCCTCTACTGAAGTAAGCATGTCGTAACTTGTTTATAGAGTCAAAATAAAAAGGAATGCCTCAGTATAACTATAACCATACTAACAGGAGAAATTTTATAGCAAGAATTAAATACAATAAAAGTATCTACTTTCCCTTTTTCCTGAAAATTAAGGCATACTTAATACAACGGTTCATGAGCTGCATATGATTCTAAAAGTTTATTAAACACTACAAAGATTTATCTAGCTAATCAACTGATAGGATATCCTAATATGTTCCCGAATAATCTTTAAAAAATGTAACATATAATCATGTCTTATTGTCAAAGTAACAGTTGACAAGGATAAAATATCAACCATGCAATGAAAAAAAATAGTCCCACTGCCTCTCAATGAAAGGACTGCAACAGATGAGTCCTTGATTAATGCAAGACTGACAATAATTGAAACGAATGCATTCACACTGTGTATTGTCAATACACATCCACACCTTTTCAAGTGATATGTCTCTCCAAGTGTATAATCTGTCTCATAAATATACATCTTAAAAACCAGAAATGCATCGATAACAAGGGCACCATTGAAGTTGCATTAAGATTAACCCTTTTACCCCCAGGCTCTTTGGAAATTTTCAACCCTTGACCCCCAGGGGGTTATTTTGTTCCCAGCACATTTTGCAGTATATTTTTTTTAAATTGCTCTAACAGCCTTAATTTTCATCATAGAGAGGTCAGGTTGGTCTCATTCTCTTGGAAAATGCCTGAATTTTCTCAAAATAATTATCAAAAATATGAAAAAAAAATTTTTATAGCATTTTTTTTGCAAGGACGTACCGGTACGTCAATGGGGTTAAAGGGATGGGTTCTGTGAAATGTACCAGTACGTACTTTGGGGGTAAAAGGGTTAAAAACCAGAAATGCATCGATAACAAGGACACCATTATGCATTAAGATTAAGAGTAGAAATCCATTTCACACCTTTTTTTTTAGTTAAACTTTATTCATCCATTCAGTCACAATTATGCAAATTAAAGTTTACTCAAAACATAAATCCTGTTGGTTATTTCAATAATTTTAAGTGTTTAACCAAAATCAAATATTTAAAAGTAAAAATGGTGATACTTTGCCACAACATCAACTGGGGTAGTTCAATCCTTAAGAATTCTTTGAAGATTCAAGTCTGGAAAAGTTCTAAAAATATTTTTCTTGACAATGCACTAAGATCATAGATAAATAAGATAATCTAAATAATAATGAGAATCTAAAATCAGGAAATTGTAAAAGGTATGATTTTGTGAAAAGGAAAATAATCTAGTTACCAGACTAAAAGATAATGAAAAATTATTTTTCTGAAGTCTGTTTTGTACTATAATTATTCACTTAATATCAATAAATTTTTCATTCAACTAAAAATAGTCAATTAATATTAAATATAAAAGTAAAAATAGTTTTTATAGCTACTGTATTCTCAATACTACTCTCCATGCCTATTGTCAGTGCTCGGTACAGCTTTCATGTACTGTAGAAAGTCTTAATTTTAGAAAGTTTTTTTTTTTTCTTTTTTTACTTTCAGTAAGTTCAAGTGCCTAGCCATGTTACAATAAAATAATGACTGACAAATTATCATTATTACTACCTATCTAGATGTGATGGAGGCAAGAGAGCGTGCTAGAAATAGGAATGGATGGCGAGTGATTGTGACGCAGTTCCGGTAGGCCCTGCTGCTGCCTCCGATGCCTTAGATGACCGTGGAGGTAACAGCAGTAGGGGATTCAGCATTATGAAGCTTCATCTGTGGTGGATAATGTGGGAGGGTGGGCTGTGACACCCTAGCAGTACCAGCTGAACTCGGTTGAGTCCCTTGTTAGGCTGGGAGGAACGTAGAGAGTAGAGGTCCCCTTTTTTGTTTTTGTTTCATTGTTGATGTCGGCTACCCCCAAAAATTTGGGGAGTGCCTTGGTATATGTATGTATGTATATAGAACCATAGTTGGAAAAGCAGGATCCTATAAGGCTAATGGCTCCAACAGGGAAAATAGTCCAGTAAGGAGAGGTAACATAGAAGACTGAGCTTGATTGTACACTCAAGCAAGAGATCTTAACCTAAGACAGTAGAAGACCATGGTACAAAGGCTATGATACTATCGAAAACTAGAGTAAAAAAGGTTTGATTTTTTAGTGACCTTCACCTAGATTGAGCTGCTTATCATGGCTAAAGTGTCTCTTATACCCTTACCAAGTGGAAAGTAGCCCCTGAGCAATGTTTTGAAGTCTTTGTGACCAATAAGAAAGTGGCAATATTTAAGTAAAAGTATATTATTCTACTATAAATAAAAATTATGAGATGAATGGAGAAGTATTGAATTAAAAGCTCAAGATAGATACGACTGGCGAAATCTAACCGAGGCCCTTTGCGTCAATAGGCGTAGGAGGAGATGATGATGATACACAAGACTCCACTTTGGCCTATATAAATACTAAATACACAGTATAGGCTAACACTTAAAAATGCTTCAACTAAAAGCAGAGAAACCATGTTTTTATACCAAAACAATCCATTCATTCAATCCCAAATCATAATTGTCAGCAAACACATCCGCTCTAAAATTGTAAACAATAAATAGAGACCTAAGTGTGAAATATAATGAGACTGAAAGGATGGGAAAAGGCCACTCTACTATGAATAATGGGTTTGTAAGATATCTTTTATATTGAAACTTATCTATCCGTATCAAGTCCCTCAATCATAATGAGCTCAATTGGTTATTTAAGCACAAGATAAATCTGAAAGAGGAGTCCTAGGTTTTGCAAAGACATCATGGATTCAAAGAACTTTGTGAATTAGTAAGTTGTAAATATATATTCAGTGTATTTTCCTGGGGTACTAAAAATAACTGAATAGACAAAAAGCAAGGTGAATAGTTTGATACTTATCCTATACAGTTTGTAACAACCACAAAGGAAAATGCAATATCTCCAGGTAAAAACTGGCAGAAATTACCCGACAACATGACGTTCCTGCATTCAATAAGGCTCTGGTTTCTGAACCCTACTCTCCAAAACATGGTAGTTATGAGCATTCTGGTCTCATACACAGTATAGTCATTCATTACTAAATTAACCTGAAACCCTGAACTGTTTCAGCAAAAAAACAGATCTTAAAGAAGCCTGATTCCTAATCAGCTGGTACTCCAATAATTGAAGTTCCTACTCCTATCCTCAAAAGATAATGGCTCAACTCAGGCAGTTGCGAATGATTGGCACGCTTGAAGAAAACATCTTGAGCTTAGTTAGGACACCTAGGCTGGAATTGTTGAAAACAACCACACTGGAAAAGGTACAATTTCCAGAAACAAAATAATTTGATCTTTTTTTCTAATAAAAGTAATCAGCTAGAATTAAAAGAGCCATATGATAGATCAGGTAGTCTTCATACTGAGGCAACAGCCGGATGTATGGATATAAAAAAAAGGGAGTGGGAATTGGGAGTGGGAATTGTGTCCAGGATTTGGAAATCTTAAAATTTTCTTTTAGAATCGGTGGTGGAACCTGTCCCTTACAGAGCAAAAACAGCAATGAATTCTGGTAAAATTCATTGAAATACCTAACTCTCTATGCGGTAAAAAACCGCAAGATGAAATCAGTCTCCAAACTAAAAAAGAATAGGTAATACAGAAGCAGGTATTAGTATAAAAAAAATAACTTGCCCCCAGAAACACTGAGGAAGGATTTCTGGATGATGTACCAGTGATTAGATTTACAAATATGAGTCATATGTCCTAGTGCTGGGGGCCTGAGAAGTAACGTAGCGGGAACTTATTATAGAAACAAACGATAGAATGAACCCGTAGGTATGCGTACACAAACAGCCGCAGATTCTTTCGACTTAGGAATTAATGTTCCTGGAGATAATTGCCATCTAGGCTTGTGTCTTCCAACTCTTCTAGTACCTTGTGGAGAAAAGTTAAAAGCTTGGTGAACTAACCTCTTTTGGGGAGAGTGAAGAGCATGCCAAAACCTTCATCTACCCCTCACTATGAAGCGTGAGGTAGATGCTGAATGGAGAAGTATATAAAAGCTCAAGATAAGACAATTGGCGAAATCTAATCGAGGCCCTTTGCGTCAATAGGCACAGGAGGAGATCATGATGGAGATAATTGCAACCACAATTTGTGCTCAATATGATTGATGGGTTTGCTATGCAAAGATGAAATATAAAATGTAAAAATTGAAGTTTTAGTTCATTTGGGGTGAGGTGTGTCACTACACGTGAATAGCTCGGCAACACAAGGGAAAACAGACATATGCTTTATGACTAAAGATACACAGACAATTACCCTAATAAAGACTTGATTCATGCTTTTATAAATCAACAGATTATTTGGTTGTCTCTACAAAAAAATTAAGTAAATAAAGCCACAAATTCTAAAAGCTTGACAATTTGCAGCCACTTACCCTAAAATAACTTTGGTTTTCATGCCCTTTAACTAAACTAAATGGAGAGATTTAGCCTTTGGTACATACCAGAAAGCATCTTGAACCGCTGGTGGAACACGACTACAAGGAGGTATTTGAACTGGGTAACACTAACCGGTTATGAACTAAACTACAAAATATCTCTCCCTACTACAATCATTTCTCATGTGATTTAGACTTACTTATATACAATATTCAGAAAAGTAACGCCGGGAGTTTAAACGTGGCCAAACTTATTCGTTATAGATGCCTTAAATTCTTTAAAAATTTGATTTCCGACATATGTATGGGAAAAGCACTCACTAGAACATGAATTTAATTAACATTACTTACTAAATTCAAGTCAAAAGCAGATTATAGAGTTAGGTCAAAACCTTACCAAACATCCAAACTTAAAGATTAAATATGACAACACCAAACCCATGAAATATACAGTGCACAAGAGATACCGTAAAAATGGTTACGACTAATTAACTGAATTATATAAACCTGCAAACAAATATTTTCTTGAAAAATCAAATTCCTACTCAATAAATCTATTATGTATAAAACTGTTTCTATCCCTAAGTTATAATGTGTACAAGCCAACAGAGATTTCATTTCTATCAATTGAAAGAGCTACCATGGATAAAATAATCTCCAAACTCATGAGCTATACCAAGAAACAACTCCCAAAGTCATGTCAGAAAGAATAAAAAATTCACTCCTTTCAAAGCAATATCAGCCCCATCTATTCTATTTTTTTCTAGCATAAAAACTTATACAGATCTGTGAAAAAATTTAAATATATTGCAGTATATTACCCCTTATCATAAACTACATTATACTTATAAAGGGTTCTTTAAGCCATTATAAAACTTTATTAATGATTATTCCTGCGGGCACCTCGCAAAAAGACTCCTTAAAAATAGGACAAAGAAAACTGATAACTAAAAGGCATAAAACTGATAACTAAAACGCATATACAATGAGGTGATCCTGATAGCTACCTACTGGGGATAGCGGATACCAATTCCTGTGTTGTTGTAAAAGGTATCAAAGTATTTTTATTTTTTGGCCTAAGATGCACTTTTGTATGGCACTTTTTCAATCCATTATTATTATTATCATCTTTACTTACTAAACTACAACCCTAGCTGGAAAAGTGGGATGCTATAAGCCCAGGGGCTCCAACAGGGAAAATAACCCATTGAGAAAAGGAAATAAGGAAAAACTATGAGAAGTTTAAGAACAATAACATTAAAATAAATCTTTCATATATAAACAATAAAAGCTTGAAAATAACAAGAGGATAAAAACTCCAAAATACCAAGGGGAAGAGAAACAAGATAGAATAGTGTGCTTGAGTACACCCTCAAGCAAGAGATCTCCAACAGAAGACAGAGGAAGACCATGGTACAGAGGCTATGGCACTACCCAAACCTAGAGAACAATTTGGTTTTGCAGTGTTCTTCTAGAAGAGCTCCTTACCATATCTACTCTCTTCTAACCTTACCAAGAGGAAAGTAGCCACTTCAATCAACACATACTAGCACTGCACCTTCTGATTTCATTTTACCTAGCTAAGTCCCACCTCTCCTTGGAATGTTAAAACTCTCCAGCCAAGCTCTTTGAGTTTAGAAACATAATTCAGTTTCATTACACTAGATGTTGATGTAATAGTAGTTTACCCATACAACTGAATTGAAACTTTCAATTTACAGAAGATGGATGGAATGGTGTATTGTATACTCAAGCCTGAGCTGAAAGTTGGTGTAAGAAAAGTACCAAAAAATAGACACCTACGTGGGAATAAGCCGAAGGGAATGGATGAAAAGTAAAGATAAAGTAAGGTGGTGGCCCGTACAAGGACAAAATTCAAATCGTAAAAAGGAGTTATTCTTATAAATTGCATCATGATCCAATGACTATCGTTGTCTACTTAATCCTCTGGGAACCCCGGCCGTGACAAAATCACGTTCAGACTCAAGACTTCCGGCCAGGGAGCAATAACGTAATGTGTTAACCTACTATGTCGGCCTTTTGTAGCTTAACTAGAAAAACGATAGAAAAAACTGAATATTGCATTAGAAATCTGAGTGCATTTTCTATAATGCACTTATAGTCACATGAACGGAAAACACGTCATAAGATACACTTAGGATTATTAATGCAGAAACATCCTTTAGAAAAGGTTGAAAGACAACTCACTTGAATTGCAGTATTCCACAGAATACATAGACATACTTGTATGGCAGTACAGTACTGTATTCCACAGAATACGCAAGTAATATGAGTAACAGCCAAAAGCAGAAAATGTGTCAACTGTTGCACACAGATATTGAGAGAAATTATCAAAATCAGAGTAGAACGTAACAATAAAATTACACTAAGGCATGACAATACAAAACAGAACCCCCTGTATATAAACAAACTACAGGAGTATATAAACGAAGTACAAGAGCATAGCACTTCCTGTAACTACTACTGTACTACTACTACTACCACCCAGAACACCTAAATCCTATACTTAGGAATAGCTATTCCATTCAACCAAACAAGAATAAAGTTTTCTATGAGCCTCGTGATTAATTTCACAAAATCCTACTAACAAACAAACAATTGCTTTAACATTAAAAGAAAAAAAATTCAAAAGTTTGGGGCACTGCAACCGTAAACTGTGTGGATGCAAGAAACCTAACGTATACTTGTATTCTGACAGTACCACGTATATCTGTCAATGGGAAGAGTACAGAGGATAGCCTAAGGTTTCTTTCTTCCTATAATAGTACCAAATTCATCTCTGTCAATGGGAAGAGTACAGAGGTTAACCTAAGGTTTCTTTCTTCCTATAATAGTACCACATTCATCAATCAATGGGAAGAGTACAGAGGTTAACCTGAGGTTACTTTCTTCCTATAATAGTACCACATTCATCAATCAATGGGGCGAGTACAGACATTAACATGAGGTTTCTTTCTTCCTATAATAGTACCACATTCATTAATCAATGGGAAGAGTACAGAGGTTAACCTGAGGTTACTTTCTTCCTATAATAGTACCACATTCATCAATCAATGGGGCGAGTACAGACATTAACATGAGGTTTCTTTCTTCCTATAATAGTACCACATTCATCAATCAATGGGAAGAGTACAGAGGTTAGCCTGAGGTTTCTTTCTTCCTATAATAGTACCACATTCATCAATCAATGGGAAGAGTACAGAGGTTAACCTGAGGTTACTTTCTTCCTATAATAGTACCACATTCATCAATCAATGGGGCGAGTACAGACATTAACATGAGGTTTCTTTCTTCCTATAATAGTACCACATTCATCAATCAATGGGAAGAGTACAGAGGTTAGCCTGAGGTTTCTTTCTTCCTATAATAGTACCACATTCATCAATCAATGGGATGAGTACAGAGGTTAGCCTGAGGTTTCTTTCTTCCTATAATAGTACCACATTCATCAATCAATGGGAAGAGTACAGAGGTTAACCTGAGGTTACTTTCTTCCTATAATAGTACCACATTCATCAATCAATGGGGCGAGTACAGACATTAACATGAGGTTTCTTTCTTCCTATAATAGTACCACATTCATCAATCAATGGGAAGAGTACAGAGGTTAGCCTGAGGTTTCTTTCTTCCTATAATAGTACCACATTCATCAATCAATGGGAAGAGTACAGAGGTTAACCTGAGGTTACTTTCTTCCTATAATAGTACCACATTCATCAATCAATGGGGCGAGTACAGACATTAACATGAGGTTTCTTTCTTCCTATAATAGTACCACATTCATCAATCAATGGGGCGAGTACAGACATTAACATGAGGTTTCTTTCTTCCTATAATAGTACCACATTCATCAATCAATGGGAAGAGTACAGAGGTTAGCCTGAGGTTTCTTTCTTCCTATAATAGTACCACATTCATCAATCAATGGGAAGAGTACAGAGGTTAACCTGAGGTTACTTTCTTCCTATAATAGTACCACATTCATCAATCAATGGGGCGAGTACAGACATTAACATGAGGTTTCTTTCTTCCTATAATAGTACCACATTCATCAATCAATGGGAAGAGTACAGAGGTTAGCCTGAGGTTTCTTTCTTCCTATAATAGTACCAGATTCATCAATCAATGGGAAGAGTACAGAGGTTAACCTGAGGTTTCTTTCTTCCTATAAAAGTACCACATTCATCAATCAATGGGAAGAGTACAGAGGTTAACCTGAGGTTTCTTTCTTCCTATAATAGTACCACATTCATCAATCAATGGGAAGAGTAGAGAGGTTAACCTGAGGTTTCTTTTTTACAATAATAGTACCACATTCATCTCTGTCAATGGGAAGAGTAGAGAGGTTAACCTGAGGTTTCTTTCTTCCTATAATAGTACCACATTCATCAATCAATGGGAAGAGTACAGAGGTTAACCTGAGGTTTCTTTCTTCCTATAATAGTACCACCATCTATGTCAATGGGAAGAGTACAGAGATTAACCCAAGGTGTCTTTGTTCCTATAATATCCTCCTGCTGTTGCAGGCTAACTTTGGCAACCATAAGGCATGCTTAATGTAAACTAACCAAAAAAGGCAAAGATAGTACACTAGTCTGAATGGAGGAGTAGATGCATGGTATAGATAGTTTTAAATTTTACTACAGTGGTGTCTCATACCCAAATAAATACTCTAATTATAACTATATGTTAAAACAAAAACCCAACCTTTAAATCGTAGAGATCAAATAATGGAAAGAAGAATGTCATTATTTACTAAATATAACAAATTTGGATATAATTTGTATTTTTCCTAACATACAAACCTGGAACTATTTATAGGGCATTACTTTCGGCAACGCTGAAAATCAGCCAAGACAATTCTAGTGAGGGATAATTAACCCCATCCGCTAGTTAGCGGGAGGGGGTTGGGGTAGACTAGCTACCCCGCTCACTCACACCTGTCGGTTGAGTAACCACTTTTGCTTTCTGGCAGGACTTTTAAGGGGACAGGGTGGCGGGCCAATTTATATAAATAGCTCCAGGTCTGTATGTTAGGAAAAATACAAATTATTTCCAAATTTGTTATTTGTTCCGACAGATACAAAACTTCGCTATTTATAAGGTGACTCTCTCTCAAGAGGGAGGAAGTTCTACCAACTGGCCTTGGTCATGACACGGGGTTCCTTCTAATTGATCTTTGATCTAATTAGTAGGAACCCTACCCTCGCTAAAATCAATAGTAGTTACAAGGTAACTCAATGATAGCGGCCTGCAGAAGCTTGTGTGAGAAAGACTCGTGGCTTGTCTTTACGTCTTTACGTAGGAACTCGAGGATAAGCATGAGTTCTAAGACATATCCAATACCCTCCCTCATGAGGTATTGGTGACGTAACAAAGTATTTATTCATACTCAGGATGCACAAGGGAAATGAATCTTACCTGCAGAGGGTTGAGGTCAGTGGAGCTGTTTCCCCAGGGGGGGAGAAGGAGAAAAAAAGAAGGGAGCCAGACATTGTTTTCATTCACCCCAGACTAACCCGGGTAACCTCAGCCCTCAACCCTCTGCTACCTGTCCATCAAGGAGCCTGAGGCCTTAGATCACTTGTTGTGCGGCCACCACAGGACCAATGGAGAAGGTTTCCATGCTCCTGTGGGTTACATCTTTCAGGTAGTGGGCTGTGAAGGTCGTCTGATGCTTCCACACGCCCGCTTGCAATATCTGTTCCACAGAAAAATTCTTCTTGAACACCAGAGACGTTGCAATGCCTCTGACATCATGAGCTCTGGGTCAGTTGGACAGAGGAGGATCTGGAGGATCTGGATATGGAGCGTATTCGATTACTTTCCTTATCCAGGAGGAAATAGTATTCCTTGTGACCCTCCTCTTGACCTACCCCATGCTGACAAAAAGTGCTCGTACACGAAACACAGTACCCTAAACTGGTAATGCTTCCGATTGAACATGAATCTTAGATAATTCCTGGAAGATGGGTGAATTAGGATCCGTAAGTATGCGTCCTTCAGATCTAGAGTGCACATGAAGTCCTGGGGTCTTATCGCTTGTCTGACTGTGTCGGCCGTCTCCATCCTGAAAGGTGTCTATTCGACAAACCTGTTCAGGGCCAAGAGGTCGATGACTGGTCTCCAGCCTCCAGACGCCTTTTTCACAAGAAAGAGTCGACTGTAGAAGCCTGGGGACCCGTCGAGGACCTCCTGGAGAGCGTCCTTCTCCAACATGGACTTGACTTCTGCCCTGAAGGCAAACTCCTGTGTGGATCCCTTCGCACAGGAGTTTGACGGAATCGGCACTCGAGTCAGTGGAAGTAGAGAGAGCGTGAACGGGATACGATACCCTGAACGAATTACCTCGACCGTCCTTGGTTCGGCCCCGTGGTGAAGTCACCTCTGCCAGCGGCTATGCTGGCATCCCCCCCACAGGTGGGCAAATGGGAGGATTGCCTGTCTTATTGGGACCGGCATCAGCCAGTTCCCTTCTTACCCTTTCCTCCACGAAAGGAATTTTTGCTGTGATAAGCCTGCTTTGCACCCTTTTTACCCTGCTGTTTTGGGTCTCTAGCCCTTTTAGGTTGCTGGTTTTGCTGTGCTTTCCGCTGTGGCTGAGAGGGCTAAGGTCTAGCCGTTAAGACCTTTTGGATGAGGGAGTCCTGACTGGACTTTCTCCACCTCTCTGCCACCCGCTCGACGTCCTCGGATGGAACAAAGAATTGCCCTCAAAAGGAGCATTTCTCAGTCTCGCTACTTCGGCCTGAGGGAGATGTCTATGGAACTTGACTATAACGGCATCTCGCCTCTTCAGGATAGTGTTGGCCCAAAGGTTCACCGCCTGATGGGAGAGGAACTCGATGGCCCGAGTGCCAGACAATAGGAAAGTCTCCAAAGACTTCCTATAGGACTCCCGAGACAGGTCCTTAGACCGCATCAGTTGTCCTAAGGATCCTAACCAGAAATCCAGCCACTAAGTAGCCTGCACGGCGTACTTCGCCACCTTCTCCTGGTTTAGGATTTCAGAGGCCGAAAAGGAGACTGGAATTCCCGTAAGTTTCTCAAGGGGGTGGCCTTCGAGAGTGCCTCTATAGAGTGGTTGAGAGGCAACGTTGGAAGAGATTCCCCGAGGATCTCGTAGTACTTCCTCTGAAACACATGCGGAGGTGGTAGGAGCTTGGAGGACGAGTTGGAGCGGAGAGAAGAGGTGGACCCAGTTGCCTGGGACACTGCCTTCCTTTTTGGCACTCTTCAACCCCTTTGACCAGGGCAAAGCTGCACTGGTCCTATGAGGTTTCTGAGTGCCATAGAACTGGTCAAGGACCGTTTCTTTTCCATTTAGAGGGGCTGCCGATGGATCTGGAAGTTCATTGATGGAACGGATGCAGGCTAGGACCTGCCAGAAGGCGTATTCCGACTCCTTCCTCTCATCCTCCGTAAGCTTAGGGCTAGCGGCTGCTGGCAGAGCGTCATCCTCGAGATCGCTCTGCCCTTCCACATCCGAGCTCTCATCCATAGGAGCCCGGAGAGGGTCGAAGTCGTCAACTAGATAGACTGGGGATAGGGAGACTGCCGAGGAGGTGCTCGCTTCCGGCTGCCTGGGAGGCAGTGAGGAAGGAAGCCTGGCCGAGGATTTGGGGATGGTGAACAAATCCTTCGGTTCCCTCCCACGAGGCCGGAGGTCCTCTGTCCCCTAGGGCCTAGAAGACTCCGTCGGCTTACAGGTGGAATGTAAGTCCGTTGCCATACTGGGTGAGTCCCATCCAGTCGCAGGTTGTGCCTCCTTAGACACTACCTCGACCAATAAGGGACGTAACCCTATCCATCTTGGTGGGCGAAGGACGAATCCTTTTCCTTTTCCCCTTTGGCCTAGCCTGTGGCGTCTTGAACAGCAGGGGGGCTTCCCTGAAGTTCATGCCTAATCTCCTCCAGATGTCTTTTGCGAGGGGATGAAGGACCCGCCTGCGTGGGATCTCCCGAACTCCTCCTATGACTGGAGGGAAGAGAGGAGGCTATAAGGGGATCCTAGGTGTGTCACCTAAGGACAGGGAGCGGGGAATGACTCCTTTCATGGCTTGGCGCATTACATTGAATAAGGTGCTAAGCCACGGGGTGTCACAGGCTACTGAGGAACTAAGGAGGAGGTCCTTAGGAAAGAGCTGCTCCCTGGGTTTAGGAACCTGGGCAGGTTTCCTAACCCTCTTGTCTGATGGAGGCTTCCTTAGAGGCTAGATCGGCACTGGCCTACCCTTACGGATAGGGTCTGGGCTCGGTCGCGCAGGCGACTGTTGTCTCTGTTGAGGCCCAAGGGGCTTGAGAGACTGATTGTGAGCGCCAAGATGGTTGTGCGCTCTTGCGCCGAACTGTTGGTAGGCGGAAGGGTGCTCGTGCGCGCGCCCTCCCCATTGCGCGCACTTTTTTTGCGCATGAGGTTGTTCGCGCACCTGGCGCACATAAGGTTGCTCGCGCGCATGGCGCGCAGTGTGTTGTTCACGCGCATGGCGAGCAACAGGATGTTCGCGCATATGGCGCGCCATAGGATGACCCTGCACCAAGACGGTCGTGTGCGCCAAGTCGATCGTGCACGCCGATTTGGTCGTGCGGGCCAATTTGGCTGTGCGCGCCAACTTGGTTGTGTGCGCGAGAGCTCTCAGGTTGGTGAGAGAACTCACTGCTACGCTCACCCAAAGGTTCACGATAGCTTGTGTAGTGTGAGCGCGAACGATCAACACAACGAGAGTTCGAAAATTCTCTGTCATAAAAAGAATGACTCTGGTCACGAGAACCCGAAAGTTCAGTGTGAACTGTGTTGCAAGAACCCAAAGGATCAACGCAACGAGAAACTGAAGTTTCTCTGTCACGATACACTGAAGTGTTAGCGTGACTAAAGTTACGAGAGCCCAAGGGTTCCGCGTAACTCAGGTTACGAGACCCCGAAGGGTCAACGTAACGAGGAACCGAGGCTCCTCTGTCACGAGATCCAGAAGGATCAACGTGACTGACAGTACGAGAACCCGGAGGTTCAACGTTACCGTCGTTACGAGAGCCCGAGGGTTCAGCGTAACAGAAACCCAAAAATTTCAAGATGTGAGAGCCCGAAGGCTCAGTGTGACGGAGACCTGAAGGACTATTGCTGACATGAGAACCCGCAGGATCAACATAACGAGAGCCCGAAGGCTCACGATCACGCCAGCCCAAAGGGTGATCATCACCGCCCCTGGAGGAGAACCTAAAGCGTTAGGAAATTACCGATGCACAGAGGCAATCTTCTCTCGCGAATGAGAGATATGTTCCCCAGAAGGGAAAGCTTGCCTTGGAGAGAGCCCTACCACCATCCCTGGTGGGTTAGCTAACTCCTCGGCGTCGGAACAAGACTCTCGGCCTGACCGACAGGCAACAGCGCCTGCACCCAGAAGAGGAGGATCGACCTCTGCAGAGGAAGGAGATGACCGCCTTCTCTCTGCTCCCCTCGGAGGAGTTCGAGGAGAACTTCCTTCGTAGGGGGACCATCGACGCCCAGCGATGGCCATAAAGACACAAGGTCTGGAAAAGAAGAGGCGCTCCCTAGGGGAAGAGGAGCAGACTCACTAGGGGAGCCGCCACCTTCGTCTATCCCACAGGGTTGACCTGGAGTCACAAGCCCTGCGCTACTGCTTGACCGTGCCCCGGAAGGGCCTGGTCGAGGATTAGCTTCGGGCAGATTTGGGCGTAGAGGAAGCAGAAGCCAGCGATTTCTTCGATTTCAAGGAAAAACCTGAAAGCGAAGATTCGCCTTTAGACTTCTTCTTACGCGCAAACCTCTCCCACTGGGACGCAGGCCACTCCCTACACTCGGAACAGGTGTTGTCCCGCAAACACTGAGTTCCCCGGCAAGCCAGGCATAAAGGGTGTGGGTACGTCTCCACGGACGACATGAAGGTGCCGCAACGGCAGCCTTCAATCCCTGGACATGTCCGCATAGCGGGACAATAACCAAACAAACAAAGATTCACACAAAAGAAAAAGGAAAAGTAATAAAGTCAAAGCAGATTGTTTAACGGGAGAGAGAGAGACGGCACGTCCGCACTCTACCGAGCCAATAGCAAAAGTGGTTATTCAACCGACAGGTGTGAGTGAGCGGGGTAGCTAGTCTAACCCAACCCCCTCCCGCTAACTAGCAGATGGGATAATTATCCCTCACTAAAATTGTCTTGGCTGGTTTCCAGCATTGCCGAAAGTAATACCCTATAAATAGCGAAGGTTTGTATCTGTATCGGAACAAGTATCTTTTTTAAAGGCTGATAGTTACGTTTCTGGTAAACTATATTGCAAGTGCATAAACACTAAAGAAAACACAAGGCGTTTAAGCTATCTAACCCAATACCAAATCCTGTTGTCACACTTAATACTGTTAATTTTTTTCTTTATACAGTACAGAAGGCCCTTAACTCATAAACTTAATAGGTTCCAAGAAGCTGTTTGTAACTCAAAATGTTTGTAACTCGAGATGTTTGTAAATCGAATTTTGTTAATATTTGGCTTAACCTCCATCCCACACCTATGATTTCCCGCTACAAAAGTCTACAAATAGTCAGGTTTCATATGAAACATATCAGGTTATTACACAATTTGCTTACTGTATTTAAATGATATAATATTGTTTTATTATATTATTTCTTTATCATTATTATTTTCAATTTGATTTGAGTTTATATCTCCGAAAGTTTGTAAGTAAGGACCTTCTCTATCTTCAAGCACTAATCAGTAAAAAAAATCCCGATACAATAATCACATTATTTGATCGTATACAGCAACTGTATTCCTAAACCCACTGCAAATACATCAATACATTACCCATTAATCAATTTAATGATAAAATAATTTCAATGACGTTTGGTGTAGTTCATTAAAACTAATATAGAGATCTTCACAGACAGTATTCGAATGACAAGACCTAGCGAGTAATGACCAAGCAATCCAAATTTGATGGCCAGTTAAAAATTAAGCGGTACTGTATGGTAATTAACTACATTTAAACCTACTGTTAAACTTTATGATAGGTAAAAAACAGAGAGCATTCTTTTGACTCCTTCCCCTTGTGAATATTTAAACTCGCAAAACAGAATCGTATGAGTGCACATTAAAACATATAAAAAACTACACATTGGAATTTTCATAATGCAAAATCAGCTACTGATGAATTCATATAACTACTATTACTAAATTACTGTTAATAAAAACCCTACAAATTTAAGGAATTATCTTAAATGCAGGGTTAATTGTACAATCAGTTATTTAACCAAAAAGTAACCCAGATTTATTGTGTTAACACTAAAAATTTAGTCAATTAAGGAGTAAATATCTTTATACATTAGAATAAACAAAAATAAATGAAAGATAAACTAAAAACTTCTAACAAGTAGGATAAAACATCCCCTGTTGATGCTAAAGTAAAACCTTGAGGTCTCGGAAATATATCTGATTTTGTTTAAACGTCACAAAACAAGATAAACGTAAACCACCTTTAACAGATACAAGTTAAAATAAGTAAGCGTCCGTAGGGTAATTTATATCTTTTGAACATTCTTCACTTTGATATCGTTCATTCCTCAGTTTTTACTCATTGTTAAAATTTGCCATCACCAACAGGTCACATGTGAAACAAAGATAATCAACATAAAGAGAGAGAGAGAGAGAGAGAGAGAGAGAGAGAGAGAGAGAGAGAGAGAGAGAGAGAGAGAGAGAGAGAAAACAGACAGTTTATACAAGCAAGTTACCTTCTTAAAATGAGCAAGCATATCGGGCGACTGTCGGCACATTTCGGTGATCAAAGTGACTCCTGTTATCAACACACCTGCAAAGAGAAAGAAATCACTGAAACCGAAAAATTCTTTCCTCTTTTTACGGAATTAAAATCTTAAATAACTATTAATGAATAGTATTACAACTGAATTTCTCACCTATCATAAGGCTGGCTTTATAAGTTATGTAACTAGTTATTACTAATAAAATTTGAATGTTGACTGTTGAATCCTAATCCTATTCTAATAGTCAGTACTCAGTCGTTTATAATTCACACTCAATTAAAGAATGGGCCCCAAAATGTTATGAATACATTCATTTCTGGGTCGACCTGTGACGGCCGGTGAAATAGGTGCTCCCCTCGGAAGATTATTCTTCTTCCCCAGGATCTTTTCTGTGTACAGTCACTAATCTCAAGGCCTTTTTAGCTAGAACTGCCAGAGCGGAGCACCTATTTCACCGGGCGTCACAGGTCTCTCCCCAGAAATAGATTTTTCCTTCGTCAAAATCCCTTTTTTCAGATTCAGTGATGCGAATACTTTTTACTAGATGAATTAGCTCAAGGTTTTCGGGTGGAATTAATAGTATAACTATACTTCCCAAGGTTAAAACTTTTGCTAGTACAGTATATCATCATCATCGTCATCATATTCTCCAACGGCTATTGACGCAAGGGACCTCAAGAGGATTCATTAGCTAGATACATCAAAGGATAGCCCGTTCCTTGTGCTGCGCAGTGCCTATCCAACGAAGGCAAGTGACCCCTGCCGGTCCATACTAATTCTAGTAAGATCAACTGCCAGGCATCAGGAGTAAAAGCCGAAGAAACAGATTGCAAAGGATAGCCAGTTCCTTGTGCTGCGCAGTGCCTATCTAACGAAGGCAAGTGACCCCTGCCGGTCCATACTGATTCTAGTAAGATCAACAGCCAGGCATCAGGGGTAAAAGCCGAAGAGATAGATTGTCCATCGCCCCATCGCCTTAAACCCAATCAGTCACCCTGCTGCCAGTGACTTCATTGAGATTTATGAGGGCATTTCCTCCACACCCAAAGCTCTCATTACTCCACCAAGTTGTTCCTTCGCTTATACGAGTATAACCGTTGGGAAACATGGATTGCTAAGGTATACCGCCTAACATGATATAATATAATATATGATCCTCATACAATAAACTTCACATCGAATAAATTCTACTCACCATGATTCTTTTCTGAAAGCAACGATCTTGTGGCTGGTAAATATATTTCCATAAGTTCTGGAACTTTGCAGATGATCCTGAGGGCACAAACAGCTGCTTTCTTCCGAATGTACGCATTTGAGGACTTTAACAATTTTTCAACCTCTCCCGCTAAATCGCGAGACATTTCAGGAGATGCTATGGCCCCTAAAGTACACAAGGCTAGTCCCTGTACGAACTGCGTTGAAGAATTTAAATCACTGAAAGTATAAAAAAGTATATATAATATTTAACAAATTACAGTAGACATTTTCATTTGCTTTTCAAGCAACTACCGTACTGTATTGCTTCATATCTACTGCAATATCAAAATAAAAATGGTTATCTGAAGGTTTTGGATGTAATGCAAACATTAACTATAGTAATGTACACCACTCCTCATTTCTAAATTCTACTAATTTAAATAATTTAGATCATCAAAGACTGAGTTTGAACATTTTATGAGAAACAAATAAATTTGGAATAATTATCTAAATGTCTTTATAGCTGGTATATTAATTGAGATGAAAACTGCTCTGAATTTTCAGCAGTAGTCCTGAAAATACTCTACACAGTAATGATAAGTAATTATACCCAGAGTATGCAATCTAAAAACTTTTGGGTTCAATGGTTTATGAAGTAGAAGTACGGCCCAAAAGCACTTCTTTTAAGAATATCGGGAGTAATCCTTACTGGCAATTAGAAGTTGAATAAAGGAAAAAAAAAAGAACCGACAGTAATCCCTATGGAGAACCAAGAGAGGATAATGTATTGCACCTTAAGCATGTGTTACCAAACAATCTTTACCTTACATGCATTTTACAGCAACATTGGTGAATAATGTCGACTGTACAACTACTTTAACTGGGCGTTGGACATAGTTTTGAGTGATGGAATGAATAACATTGTATCTGACATGAATGTAGAAGAGAAGTGCGAGTACACAAACTTATTACGTTCAGACTACCTCTAAAGAAACATGCAGCGGCGAAGAAAATAAACTTTAGACTTAAACTTCTCTCCCACGGTATTTATTAATTTAGTTGGAACACTCACAAATAGAACAGTAAACCACCAAAGAGGACTCTCAAAAGGGTAGCCTTACTTTTTTAAGGAATTGGTAATGAGGAGGTGTACGTCTTGGCGTTCATCTAACAGCAGCATGGCACCTAAATACCCTATTCGCTTGTCCGTAAATCTGGGAGAGGCGATTAACTTGAGGCACTCCATCTGACCAAAATGGGCAGGATATCTGTAAAAACAAAACAAAATTACAAAAAATTCAAACCTATACATACATACATATACCAAGGCACTTCCCCCAATTTTGGGGGGTAGCCGACATCAACAAATGAAACAAAACAAAAAAGGGGACCTCTACTCTCTACGTTCCTCCAGCCTAACAAGGGACTCAAACCTATAAATATTGAATATCAATAAAAAGTCATGCAAAACAACTACTAGAGGGGCACTCAGTAGAGCGCAGACCTCCGCTGCGGCAGCTTATTTCTCGACCTTTTGCTCGACCGTGACCTTGACCTTGATCTTCAAAAATTTGATCCTTTCCATTTTTTTTACATATGAGTTAATCCCTGCAAGTTTCATTACTCTAAGGTTAAAACTGTGGCCAGGAAGCTATTCACACACACAAAAACAAGGGGTAAAACATAACCTCCTTCCAACTTCTTTGGTATAGGTAATAAGAAAAATTTTGATATACAGAGGGTCCCTCAACTTACATTCAGAAATAAACCACAAATACATCTGATATAAATCTCAGATATTGTATCAAAAAGTTCATAATGAAATACGGTACTGCAATTAAAAATTATATTTTCATAATAAAATAAATTTTTGAATATACTTACCCGCTGGTTATATAAATTGCTGAAGTCCCCCGACGCTCTTTATATAACCAGCGGGTGAGTTTTATATTTAAAACTACATAATTCAATATAGTAAGCAAGATGATATTTACCACATAAAACAGGATTATTTGTTGGCAAATTTAACAAAATTTGACTTACACTGCTTCTTGGAACTTATTATATTAATAAATTGAGGACTTTTATACAGTAATGATTCCCCTTTTAATTATTATTATTATTTGCTAAGCTACAACCCTAGTTGGAAAAGCAGAATGCTGTAAGCCCAAGGGCTCCAACAGGGAAAATAGCCCAGTGAGGAAAGGAAATAAGGAAACTATAAGAAAAGTAATTAACAATTAAAATATTATATTCTTACTTCAACTTTCCTGAAAGGAAAAAAAGGTCAACATACAGATTCAAAAAACTAATAGCAGCTACAACCCTAGTTGGAAAAGCAGAATGCTATAAACCCAAGGGCTCCAACAGGGAAAATAGCCCAGTGAGGAAAGGAAATAAGGAAACTATAAGAAAAGTAATTAACAAATAAAATATATTCTTACTTCGACTTTCCTAAAAAGGAAAAAAAGGTTAACGTACAGATTTAAAAAACTAATAGCAGAAACTGTACATTCTAAACTCACCCCAGCATTATAAGCCCAAGGGCTCCAACAGGGAAAATAGCCCAGTGAGGAAAGGAAATAAGGAAACTATAAGAAAAGTAATTAACAAATAAAATATTATATTCTTACTTCGACTTTCCTAAAAGGAAAATAAGTGTCAATGTACAGATTTAAAAAAACTAATAGCAGCTACAACCCTAGTTGGAAAAGCAGAATGCTATACTGTAAGCCCAAGGGCTCCAACAGGGAAAATAGCCCAGTGAGGAAAGGAAATAAGGAAACTATAAGAAAAGTAATTAACAATTAAAATACTACATTCTTACTTCGACTTTCCTAAAAGGAAAAAAGGGTCAACGTACAGATTTAAAAAACTAGTGTTGGAAAAGCAGAATGCTATAAGCCCAAGGGCTCCAACAGGGAAAATAGCCCAGTGAGGAATGGAAATAAGGAAGCTATAAGAAAAGTAATTAACAATTAAAATATTATATTCTTACTTTGACTTTCCTAAAAGGAAAAAAAGGTCAACGTACATATGAGTCTTTCGGTCGAGAAACATGCCAAGCGCCATTTTTAAAAAGTGTCGGAAATCGCGATTGAAAATTGCCAATTTTCAATCGTGAATTACTCGGTAAATATAATAGCTAGGAGTTTCATATTTGTTATAAATAGTAGCAAATTTTATGCAGAACACAGTTAACCTAAAATATTTTCAATACGATGCACAGTTTTTTGGCATGTGATGTACAAGGATAAAACCAGCGAAAAATAAAATAAAATTATTTTGTCCCAAAATGGCGCTTGGCATGTTTCTCGACTGAAAGACTCATATTTAAAAAAACTAATAGCAGCAACAGTGCATTCTAAACTCACCCCAGCATATGGATGTACAAAAGTTTGGCCACATTCCGACATCTCCACACCGAGTCTTCTTCTCGAAACGTGAGCCTGATGTAAGCGCACTCTCTGTTGACGACGGCGCGTTCCTCCGCCGCGGTTTTGGCCGACCGGATCTGGCGTATTAGGTCTCGTAACCGGATGGGATTTGGCTGTCGCACTGCGAAAGCAACGCACTCGTTCAAAACGTGTTCGTGGGAACAGTTCAATCATTATATCACATATCAAAATAACTAAACTATTTAATCCATTTTATGTGATGGGTTATATTAGCAAGACTAAGAATAAAAACGGACAATCACATCATCCCACGCATATTAGTACAATCACATTCTTTCATTAGGTTAATTTTCTTTACTGAACACGACAAACTTTGTTAAACTTTTCAAAACTACAATGCATGTAAGATCAAACCTATGCTGTCAAAGAAAACCTGGCTAACAAAAATTCACCATGTTTAAGAGAAATTAAATACATACTATTTATCTAAAAGAAAGTATAAAAAAGTCCATGTTTCCCCAACTTGGTCTCAAAATCCCTGCATATTCCCTCACTACTACTTTCAATGAAGTTCGAGAAGATAATAATCGGAAATGCATTTAATACTTAAAAGCAAGTAGCCGTAAACTTGCTATATAGAGCGGAATAAAATACTGTATAGCACAGTGAAAGTACTTTTACAAAATCTTTATAAATTATGAATACAACCTCAATGACCATTTTTACATTGATCTGTGTATACAATAATCAAAACTGTAATCTTATCTGAGATAACCTAGCATTTATCATAATCGTGGAGTACGTCTCTTCCATGTCTCCGTATTAACCAAAGTCAATTGTATCTCGGTTAATTTGAACCAGATACGTTAAAAGCTCTTGGATAGTATTACGGGTTATTAAACCTAGATAAATACGGTGTTCAACTATTTGCTGGTTGGCATAAATTACACAAAATGGTTGGAAATCAGATGATAAAGAACATGTCTCTAAATTGGACTCACAAGTTCCCTTTGAACTATTCAGGAAATGTTCTACGATCTTTATTACCTCCCCAAGACCTGTTCTCAGTCTTGGCTTCAAAGATATAGCCATCAGTATAATTGGTTCAATCTCAATAAAAATTCTGAAAGCTTAATGGTATATTGAAGATAAGGTAAGTGAAGAGAATGAACAATTAAAATCCTGTCTCCACTGTTAGGAAGATATCGGCAGAAAATATTTTAAGTAATCTTATTTAGATGCTATAGAATAAAAGCATTTCAGAATAAAACTTTCCATCTAAGGGTTTTTAAAAAATAAATATGAAAAGGAGCGCCTTTATTTTTAAAGTTTATTTGTACTTAGAACCAAGGAGATTTAAAAAAAAAAACCTACGGTATACTTGGAAAAGCTAAGCATAGAGAAAAATTTAAATTTCAGCAATTATAAAATAAACAAAAAAATTAAACAAAAGAGCAAAACCTTGATCAATCACAGGCCTTACAGGGAACCCTGGACTCATCTCCACCAAATCAAGGGCAGCTCGACCTAAGGAGGGACAAGCGACTAAATGTTAAAAGAAGAAGCAAGCAAAAGTAATTTACTATACTGTAATATGTTCAAAAGGGGATAAAAAGCGACACTGGCCATTTTTTAAATGCTAATGTGTCGTTGCAACTTTTGGTTTTATGCCTGTGTGGCACTCGTAAAAATACTGCAGCTAGATTTCAGACCGAAAAATAGTTACTGGGTTCATTTTCCAGTACCACCATTTAGGAAATAACTGACAAAATTAGATTTCAGACCGAAAAATAGTTATTTGGATCATTTTCCAGTACCACCATTTAGGAAATAACTGACAAAATTAGATTTCAGACCGAAAAATAGTTACTTGGTTCATTTTCCAGTACCACCATTTAGGAAATAACTGACAAAATTAGATTTCAGACCGAAAAATAGTTATTTGATTCATTTTCCAGTACCACCATTTAGGAAATAACTGACAAAATTATACATGTCAAAAAACATGGCCAAATGTCTAAATATGTCTGCGGATACAATTATCTTTTCAATAAAGCCTGGTTCACGGAAATTTATTTACAAGGAAAACTAGATATTTTCTTCAATTTCTACCTATAAAGACCCTGCATACTTTACTAAATTTACGTGATGTATTGTCTTAACCCTTTTACCCCCAGACTATTTGGAACTTTCCAACCCTTAACCCCCAGGGTTTTTTTTTTCAAGCACATTTTGCTAAATATATTTTCTAAATTGCTCTAACAGCCTTAATTTTTGTCATAGAGAGGTCAGGTTGGTCTCATTCTTTTGGAAAATGCCTGAAGTTTCTCAAAAAGTTATAAAAAATATGCAAAAATAAATGTAAATAGCAGTTTTTTGCAAGGACGTACCGGTACTTCCATGGGGGTAAAGGGATGAGTTTTGTGAAACGTACCAGTACGTCCTTTGGGGGTAAAAGGGTTAAGTAATGTCAAGCTTACACATTTTTCCTAGACCATTTCTTTTACCGTACTACTGTACTATTAATTGTAATCAAATTATATACAAGGTACATCTGGAAATGAAAAAAAAATTACCAGTATATGTGAGCACTATCTAAAAATAAAATTCTATAATAAAAAAAAATTAAGTCAAATAATCTCTATCAGCAAATACTGTACCTACTAAGATAATCCATAATTGTCTACAGGGAAAGAAGCGAAGAACAGTATACTGAACACTATGACAATCTATTAGAATATAACCACAGCATAATATAAGGTCAATAAAGATTATATAAATAAAGCTTGAAATTAATTAACTCTTCTTTAGACTTGAAACAAATCTACTATTCCTGAACTTACATCTAAAATAAAAAAAGAAAAACCAAGGAAATAACATCGACACAAATGGTATTTGAATCAAGTATTTCAAATGACAGCTGACATAAATGTAGACAAACTGTACTTTTAAAACTGTACAGTACCTTTGGCAAAGTGATTAAGGCTAACTTTTATTTCCTGAAGTCTGAAATTATTAAGTATAATTTGTTTCATATCTATAGTATTATTAACCCTTTTACCCCCAGGCTATTTGGAAATTTCCAACCCTTAACCCCCCGGGGTTATTTTTTATTCAAGCACGTTTTGCAGTATATATTTTTTCAAATTGCTCTAACAGCCTTAATTCTCGTCATAGAGAGGTCAGGTTGGTCTCATTCTCTTGGAAAATGCCTGAATTTTCTCAAAAAATTATCAAAAAAAAAAAATTATAAATAGCAGTTTTTTGCAGGGACGTACCGGTACATCCATGGGGGTAAAGGGATGCGTTTTGTGAAACGTACCAGTACGTCCTTTGGGGGGTAAAAGGGTTAACATCTATAAGTCCTAAAACATCACATTTAGTACAGTAGATGTAAATAGATTAAATCCCTAATTCAAGGTAAAGTAAATGCCTTCCATTTAAAGTCTAAGTCCCTAAACAGAAAACCGAAAGGCAAAGAACACAAGCAAAAAAATCCAAGTCGTTGGTTTGCTATGGGGTAAGGGAGGGAAGATCCCTATTTCAAAGGAATGTAGGAAACCCAAGCTTCTTGCTAATACCAAAACTGAAACTAAAGGGGCACTCAGTAGACTCCAGACCTCCGCCACGGCATCTTATTTCTTGACCTATTGATTGACCATGACCTTGACCTTCCAAAATCTAATCATTTACAGATCTTTACATAACAGTTAATCCCCGCAAGTTTCATTAGTCTGTGATTAAAATCGTGGACAGGAGGCACTCCAAGAACACACACACACACAAACGGGGTAAAATAATCTCCGTCACTTTATTGGCAGAGGTAATAAACTAACAATTATCTGATTAGGATATGAAAAGCTTAAATTTTTAATGTAGAACTGTCATATGACACCTAAAACTGTATTTTCCCACTTTCTCTTACAACAATCAATGCCGTAAATGAAATAACAACTGTTCAGATGTTCAGCTCTACAGGGCTCTTGGAATGTGGGTTCACTTTAGATAGTTAGCTCTTCAAAATAAACATGTCATAGATTTTAAACCAGGCTTTTACTATCTTTAATTATTAGTTGCATTATTGATTATCTAAACAGCCGCCTCCGGTGTAGTGTCTTTGGTGTGATTTACCTTGAAAAATAATCCACTCAGTAACCCTACTTCCTCCCAAATTTTCTAGTAGTTTTGTAGGCTATGTCAGAGCAGCCTTCTTTGCCTAATTGTTTTGTTTTCTAATTTCTTATAAACCTTAAAACTATTATCAAAGTACTCCCAAGATCATGTAGTATGTCTTGACATAAAGCACAAAACATACAGTAATTAACCCTTTCACCCCCAGGCTCTTTGGAAATTTCCAACCCTTAACCCCCAAGGGGTTATTTTTTCACCAGCACATTTTGCAGTATATTTTATTTTAATTGCTCTAACAGCCTTAATTTTTGACATAGAGAGGTCAGGTTGATCTCATTTTCTTGGAAAATGCCTGAATTTTTTTAAAAAAAATATCAAAAAAATGAAAAAAAAAATGTATAACATTTTTTTGCAAGGACGTACCGGTACGTCCATGGGGGTAAAGGGATGAGTTTAGTGAAAAGTACCAGTACGTCCTTTGGGGGTAAAAGGGTTAAGGAAAGTAATCATTCAAAATATACCATGAAAAAATTACAATTGAACTTGACACTTCCTAACTTATTTCTACATAAAATTAAAGGAATGAAATTATGTATAAAACAAAATAGCTACTGAAAACATAGGATACTTCTGTAATGAACTACCGATTCCTATCTGAAGACCATAAATTATTACCAGTTATTATCCTAGATGGTGATAACATTGGCATAGCATTTCCCAGCATCTTCAATTAAGTACGAGATGCGAGGTCATAGATAAAAGGGAATTAGTAATAACACAAAAAGGAAAACAAATGTCTCGAAAAATAAAAATCAATAAACCACAAACTATATCCAGTTATGAACTTAGCACTTCCTAACTTATTTCTACATAAAATTAAAGGAATTAAATTATGTATAAAACAAAATAGCTACTGAAAACATAGGATATTTCTGTAATGAACTACCGATTCCTATCTGAAGACCATAAATTATTACCAGTTATTATCCTAGATGGTGATAACATTGGCATAGCATTTCCCAGCATCTTCAATTAAGTATGAGATGCGAGGGCATAGATAAAAGTGAATTAGTAATAACACAAAAAGGAAAACAAATGTCTCGAAAAATAAAAATCAATAAATCACAAACTATATCCAGTTAAGTGGGTCCAAACAGTGAGTAGCACTGGATTAAGCAGCAGGATTTGAGGCATCAGTAAAGCTATCACTAAAGGTTAGGGTGATGCAAGGCCCAGTCTGAACCTGAAATGCTTTCTCTTTTCCAGCGCGAGGAACACAACTACTCTGGGAATCGAGGGATTAAAGCACTATTCTAAATTCTGCAACAAATGAAATGCGCATAAATATGACAAATTCGTAGATAATTTGTATTTTTCTTAACGATACAAACCTTAGCTATTTATTCAAGGGTATTACTTTCAGCTTCCCAGATAAAAAATGACTACATAAAGGGGTCGACAAAGGTGGTGGAAATATCAAAGAAAGTGCAGGAAGGGAGGCTGAGATGGTATGGACACCTGATGAGGAGAGATGAGGACCACGTTGGAAGACATACTATGGAGATGGAGGTTCAGGGAAGAAGAAGAAGAGGGAGACCAAGAAAGAGATGGAGGGACTGTGTGAGAGGAGACTTACAGGAGAAGGGGATTGATGAGGCAGAAGCGCAGAATAGAAAAAGATGGAAACGGCTCATCCGCAATGGCGACCCCATATAAAAATGGGAACCAGCTGGGAAGAAGATGACTTTCAGCTTCCCAGAAAGTAATACCCTTAAATAAATAGCGTAGGTTTGTATTTCAGTTACGGAACAAATAAGAAATTCTAAAAGTAATCTTCATTTTTTCTAGCTATTCATACCATTTTCCATCACGAGGAACAGATAAATATTGTGCTTACATGGTACAAATTCTGGAAATTGTAAGATTTCTGCACTACTCTCAATTCTGTTACAAATTAATCTACATAAAAAAATCTTAAAGGTAATTTTAATTTTTCCTAGCTGTATAAACCAGAATCCTTTAAAAATAAGGAATGTCTTCCACAGAACGGGAATGGCCTTTGAGGTAGTTAATGCCAGGTAATGAGTGCGGGCGAGTGGCTCCCCCACACTTTCCTGTCAAAGACACTTCACCCTTGACCTTCGGCTCAGAACTGAGGGGAGTGGTTGAGGTGGGAAGTTTAACTTTAAAATATAATTTGCTTTCAAAATTTAATTGTTCCTACATACATGCTGCTTCCTCCGGTGCCTTAGATGACCGCGGAGGTAGCAGCAGTAGGGGATTCAGCAGTATGAAGCTTCATCTGTGGTGGAAAATGTGGGAGGTTGGGCTGTGACACCCTAGCAGTACCAGCTGAACTCGGCTGAGTCCCTGGTTAGGCTGGAGGAACGTAGAGAGTAGAGGTCCCCCTTTTTTTTTTTTGTTTCTTTGTTGATGTCGGCTACCCCCCAAAATTGGGGGAAGTGCCTTTGGTATATGGATGGACACACATAAAAACCTTTCGTAACTTAAAATAGGGAAACTCAACTCACTGGTACGAGGAAGTTCCTTTTGAACCGAACTGGTCGATTCTTTTCATCCATGGACTCTGCTAGTCTCCCTGGTACCGTATGGGAGCAGCAAGAGAGACGATTCCAGCAACCTCCAATGGGCCCTAGGGATAAGTATACTGATCCTGGCCTGTACTTGGTTTTGTACTTACCTGGCACTTGGTCAATGACAGAATCTTCCTTTTCCAAAGGAAAGATGCAGTCTAGTATGAAATAACTGGTGTAAGATGACCAATGGGCTTAGTATTCATTTCACCTTCCTTCCCCTGATCAAGGGAGGATGAAAGAGAACTACTAAATTACAAAGTGTAATAAGTACTCTGATCAGAAGTGTACTAACTGCATCAATGTCAGATCTGACATAAAATGCTTCATCTCCAAGTGAGAAGAAGGAAAGAAAAAGCAGAAAATCCATCAGTTTACCCTTCATCAAGACTTATATCGGCACATTACCATAGACTAGAGGCTTTCTGTCCCATGTGAGAGCTAGGCTAGCTAAACTACTACTTGAACAGACACCCCATGGCTAAGAACAAATGTCGGACTTGTGGGTATAATCCCTAAAACAAAAGGTGATGAAAGGCATTATAATTTCCAAACTACTGCCTTTATCACCTGCCTGGCTTGTAGATTCTTTTGGGAAGCCAAAGTGGGACCAATACCAGACTGTGTGAGCTTTCGTCTGAGCTGGTACCTTGATCCCCTCAAGGGTTGAGACAAAGTGTTCTATTGCTCATCTCACAAAGCCAGGAAGATACCATGTTTTTGACACCTCTTCCAACGCTCAGCGTAAGTTATTGCATAAGAAAGCCTGTCCATCTTGTCTACTCTCTTCTCAAATCCTAAGGCTAGCAAAAGGACAGCCGAAAGTAATGCTTCTTTCTGACGAACTTTTAGAAGGCTACACCCAAGAGACTTGAGAACATGGGTCACAGCCCACTTTGGAAACCTGAGGTCATGGGGTGGGCAAGAATACTCGAAGTTCAGGAATAGACAAAGTCCCATGAGGAGGAGGTGTCTATGCCCACCAGCTGGAAGATTGTGCTCAAGAATGGCTTCTCTAGGTGAAGATAGACGTGGAAGTCCACAATATGTACTAGATATGCTCTGACCAGAGAAGTACCTCTTCTACAATACATCATCTTCAGTTTAGTCACTTGCAAAAAGCCTTTAGTTTTGAGGCAATGCTGGATAGTTTCTAAACGTGGCGGTACTACTGAAAGTGCAGCTGACAAAGAAGTATCTTCTATGAGGATAGTTCTCCCATAACATTGACAAAAAGTACAAACATCAGGATACCACTCAGCTTGTGGCCATCTGGAAACCATCAGGGTCATCCTGGGAGAGGCATAGGAATCACGGTGATCCAATGGGTATTGGAAAGTCTCCTCAAAGACTGAACACAGGTCTGAAGCTGCAGAACAAAACACTGGGTGGTTTCTGTTTAGCCTCGTGGCTAGAAGACAAATTCCCAGTGATCCATTCCGCTAAGCAAAGATGTCGGGACAACTCTCAATGTACAGGAGCCATCTTTGGCTCGGCAGCCTTTTCAGGATTTGGACGCACTATAGGAATCAACACTGGGGTCACTAGCACTGGGATCACTATTGATCTCACTAGGGTCAACATTGGAATTCCTAGCAATGGAGACTCTAGGGGTGAAGTAGCCATAACTACTAGCTCCCTTAAGAATGACACAAACTGCCTACCTTCACGAATTAAGGCAGGCCACGCCTTCCTAGGTAAAATTAATTGTCAGCAGAAAGCGCAACTATAGTAGAGCTTCCAGTGCAAGCGGGTGTGCAGCAATCACTGGTTGAACTCTACACTTCCCCAAATCCCGAAACACTTGCCGATGTAAAGAAAAGTTCTCCCTGCTCCTGAAACATACTTCAGGAGACTGAGCCAGGGGCATACACTTTACCCAGAGGCATCAACGATCAGTGAAATCAAGGAGACCAAAGTGCTACAAAGTCTCTTAGGCATTGTTATGGGTATTGCTAGGGATGAAGCCAAAAAAGACTAAGCTTTCCTTTTCCTCTTCAACAAACACACCGCTTGAAATGGAGGCCAAGATGTGCGCTTGGCACGTGGGAAAGACTGCGAAGTCATTACCAATTGCAGAGTCCACTCTTCATGACCTCTTACAAAACTCCTGTTTCACTTCTGTGATTCACGCAAAAGTAACAATCAACCATTCAAACTGAAAAGTGCAAGTAGAATATTAAACAGCCTTGGATAGGACAACAGTACGCCTCTTTTCTTTATGACCTTAGACAAAAGTGAAGTGTCTCTGATTAATGGGAGTTATTTGCCTATGCTCACAATCTGTCATTAACCAATTCAAAATCTTGTCCAGCTTCATTTGAGACATTCCTTACTTAAAAGGACGAAAGGAGTGAATACTTGTAGAAACAAACACACCCAAGATATCTCAGAATTATGAATTTAGAATCTATTTAATGGGCAATGTAGCTATTGAACAATACAAAAGCGAAATTCAGAGCAATAATTAAAAACTAACAGATGAAGACAACTTATAAAAAATGACAAATCCTAATCAAACACCCCTATAAAATATAATTCCAAAACATTTTTCAAAATAAAAATTTAAAAAAAACTTCCATCCCCCAAAAGAAATACCATAAAAGATAGTACACTACTGTATTGTATAAGGCTTCTTGTACCCATGAATGAACAATACATATTGCCTAATACAAAAGCAATCTTTAACAAATTAGGACAGAACTACCACAAGACAGCCACTTCTAGAGAAAATCCTCATTCCAAAAACACACACTAATTCAGTCTTTGTTCATAATGGGCATAGATAATCCCTCCTCACCAAATAACTTCTCAAAAAAGCCAACTTTAAAACTCTCATACACTGTATTGTAATTGAGTTTTCACTTTTAACCCTTTTACCCCCAGGCTATTTGGAAATTTCCAACCCTTAACCCCCAAGGGTTATTTTTTTCCCAGCACATTTTGCAGTATATTTTTTTTAAATTGCTCAAACAGCCTTAATTTTTGTCATAGAGAGGTCAGGTTGGTCTCATTCTCTTGGAAAATGCCTGAATTTTCTCAAAAAATTATAAAAAATATGAAAAAAAAAATTTTATGGCATTTTTTTGCAAGGACGTACCGGTACGTCCATGGGGGTAAAGGAATGAGTTTTGTGAAACGTACCAGTACGTCCTTTGGGGGTAAAAGGGTTAAAAGGTGAGCATAGCTTACCAACACGGCGTAAAGTTATTTTCTCCAACCAACCTTAAGTTCTTTACGGAATAAATTCACTTAACATTTTGATAATGTATTCATATATTATTGATCACTAGCAATGAAAATATTCTCATATTCGAAGTCCAAACATCTACAAGAATCATGAAAACATAAAGAGTAGGGGGTCACACTAAGTAGCCTAGAAGGACATAAATGACAACCCATAAAAATGTAAACAATGACAGCCCGAAAATAAATTTACAGTACAAACTTTCTGTTTTCTATAAGAAAAACACTACCTTTCGGAAGTTATTAATCTTAAAAGTAACCATAAATAAATATTCAGAGGAAATGAGAAAAATTCTACGAACATATAACAGTGATTCCTAACACTCCTTTAAACCCAAAACTCTTATACCTCTTCAACAATCATCAATTTTACAGACCTTTCCCCTTCGTGACTTTAAGAAAAAAAAAAAATCTTCACATTACAAAAGAACACAGTGTTTTTTAAATTAAACCACTTAGATATTTTACACAGTACGCTTCAGTACTTAAAACACAAAGGGTATTTTCTAGGTTTTACCTTTCATCGTAAATTTGTAATGTATAAAAATGGAATTACTGCACTATCGAAATTCTATTTACCGTACAATGCACCTACTGCTGTGATCGAGAGATGAAGCATACAGGTTATTCTGAGTCATCACCATACCTATAGTAACAACTGCGGGGTACAAATGTGCGTGGGTTGCGGGTGTCCCAAACGAGAGGGTCTACATACCTTTTTCATATACCTCCTTACCTTTCTCCACGGCATCATTTATCACCTGTTTTATGCTCGACATCTTGCCGAGACTGAGAGAGATAAAGACGCATATTAGTTGACAGTTTAATTTGTTAAACAAGTTGTGCAAGATGAAATAAATATTACTTACATTCTGATTCGCAAAACTTAAATCATGTCATTAGAATTTATATTAAAATTTGCAAAACATATTAGCTCAATATCTTAAAAATAAAAAGCCTCAAGGAAATACAATTTATCATGAACAAGGAATAGACAACATACTGTACTACAGTACCTTGTATAATAAACATTTGGCAAAACCTCAAATTAGATTAAATTTCTATAACAGTAACTACATATCAACCAAGATACTATGCATATACTCTGCACAAGTCATGCTTGAAAAACTACTTTAGTTGATTATTTTATACTTTCTAAAATAAAATTGCTTCATAACAAACAAACCATACAGTACTTTTACAAAAACAATAACTTTTCAAATTGTATAAGGGCTAGAAAGCCCGCCTTCAACTCCAGGAGGTTTATAAGGCATTGCTGATTGGGATCGAACCATAGCCCAGAGACCATGTGCTGATGCAGGTTAGGCCCCCAACTCTTTTCTTTTATTGCATCCGTAAAGAGCATAAAAAAATCTACACCTTGGTGAAGGTTGGAGTCTTGCCTCAACCAACTCAAGTCTTTCTTGCGCTCTGACCCAATCGGAACACATTTCCCGAAGTTCCCTGTACTGAGACCATAGGGTCATCAGTTGCCACTGGAGTGACCGAGTGGGGAAGCGACCGTTAGGCCCCAATATTCCAAGGGCACCTGGTGTGCCAACAGACGTTGCCACCGTTGGACTAGCAGCAAACTCCGAGAGAGAAAGCCAAGTCCCTTACTTGAATCTTTCAATTCTGCTCCGAAATGGAAAAATTTTTCCTTGTTAGGTGTTGATATGCATTCTCAGATAGCCTATACCAGGTCTTGTTCGGGCTGCAGGGATGACTTCATGAGATTTACTGTACTACAATCCCCAGTTCATAACAAACCCCGAGAAACTTATCTCAGTATAGGAATCAGCCAATTGTCCCCATAACAAAATAAAAAGAAGCCATTGGTGTGGGCCCATACTGAAACTAGAATGAACACTCATGAACACTTGTGGTACTGACGACAGGCCGAAGCAAAGCACTTGAAATTGGTGTATCTTGTGCATACAGAATATTAGGTACTTCCTTGGTGCAGGATGGATCAGAATCTGGTAGTACGCATGTCAAGTCCACTGTGATTATGAAGTCCCCTGGCCCGATTGGCTGTCTGACCGTGGCTAGGAACTCCATCTTGAATGGAGTCTGAAGAATAAACTCGTTCAAGGCTGAGAGGTCTATGACTGGTCTCCAGCTACCAGATGCCTTCTCTACAAGAAAGAGTAGACTGAAAAAACCTGGGGACCCCTCTACAATCTCATAGGGGCGCCCTTCTCTAACATGATTTGGACTTCTGCCGGAAGGGCGATGTCATTCACTGCTCCCTTGGCGAAGAAAGACGATGGACTTATTGGGTGACAAATCAGGGGAGGGGGGGAGAGCTGACGAACAGGTCTACATACCCTGACCAAAGGTCACTTACGGTCCAGGGTTCAGTGTCGAAACTCTTAAACACTGCGTCTCTGGCATACCTGAACTCGTGGAATTGCGGGAAGAAATACCCCCAGTAGGAATGTTATCCACATCTAGCTGCTCTACCTCCCTCTCCTTGAGGAACTTTTCCCTGAAAGGCTTGTTTGGAAGGGGTACTCATCCTGGAAGGATCTTTTAAATTCTTGTCTCTATCTGAGTGCAGCCAAAGTTTTTAGCCCAACTGGTGCCTAAGATGTTACGGTCCTAAGGAGAAGAGAGTCCTGGCTCGCCTTCCTTAATTTCTCAACGTTGTCCACTAGGAACAAAGACGAGTTGGAGATAGGGGTGTTGTGGAGCAGTAGGACCTCGCTCATTAGCACTTGCTTCAGGAACTTCGAGACGATGGGATCCCATCTCTTCAAGACCCAGTTGGCCCACTGGTTGGCAGTATTATGGGCCAAGAACTCAACCACCCTGGCACCAAAGGACAATGTTCTTGAAAACCTGCTTCCTGTCATTGTTGGACGGATCTTCGGTGTCACCCATGAAGCCAATAAGCAGTCCATCCAAGAAGAGGCTTAAAGGGCTGTCTTCAATATCCTCTCCATTCCTGAAGCATCATCAGTTAAGTACACAACTAGTTGTGCCGCTAACTTCTCCACAGGCAAGCCCTGGGCTGAGGCTCACACTGTCAGGCCTAATCGAAACAGCCACCAACTTAGACCAAGAAAGTTCTAACCATGGCCTCTTGAGTCTGGGGGTGAGACATGATCTAAGGTCATGCCCCGCCCCTTTGGGGTGGAGTAAGTAGGTTCCCCAAGGCCATTGACTGTCCAAACGCAGGCTAGGACCTTGAGAAAACCAGAATCTGACTCGTCCTGCTCAGTAGTCGAAGCTTTAGGGCTGGATAATGATGGCAGCACATCTTCTGACCAGTACAAAGTGTCATCGGGTTATACATCCACCTCCCAGTTCATACCTGGCTGAGTCAGGGGTGGTTCATAGTTGCTATAGTACGTCTTCATAGGGGAACGAGCCCATAGATGAGCTTCCCTGGGTGTAGGAGCCTAAGCAGCAGCAACCGCCTGCTGAATTCTCTGTTAAAGAAGGGGTCATCAACCACTTTTGACTTCAAATTCTTCAGAATGGAAGTCGTATTTTTCCAACTCTGGGACTTGCCTATGAATAAAGCGAGGATGTCATGTGCCTGCCTCGGAGGAGTTCCTGAAAGCTAGGGAACCCCCCTTGGTTGGGAGGATTCCAGGGACTGTGAAGTCCAAAATCTCCAGAGAGGCTGAATAGTCTGCCTTGATGGGTGAGAGCCAATATGACTCCATGAACAAGATCCCTCTCAGAGATCCTTGTTCCTGACACATATTCCCCGGGGACTGAGCCAAGATGTATGTGCAAGGGCAGCGTGGCAGGCACACTCAATGAGGAGACAGAAGAAGCAAAAGACTTCTTTGGTGTCGTCTTCAATGTTGCAAAGACAGAACCCAGAAAAGACTTACCTCTCATCCTCTCCTTCAAGGAATATTCTTACCACTGCACAGGACGTCACAACGCAAACTTGGCAAATGGAGATGATTGCAAACAATCATGCCCCCTAGTAATAACATGTGTGTGCGGATCTACAGCTCGATTACTCATAAATCGGTTGCAATGTCACCCTTTCCCAGGCATGTAAAAATCTCTTGTTTCACATTCATCACCAAAGCAATCAACAGCCAGTATTCAAATTCTAAAAGAAAAATAAAACAAAAAGTTTGACTAAGGACACAACAGTACGTCCATACATGTTGTGGTCAAAAACAAAAGTGGAGTTCTTCCGACAGGTGGAGGGGCGGAACTTTTCCCCCGCACTTACCACCTGTATTTAAATACCTCGTTAACAATTTCAAAGAATGTTTTAGCTTGAGCTAAAAACATCTCCCTATTCAAAAGCTGTAAGGTTTGCTTAAACATAGGAACAAAACAATCATCTATATAGATTTGTAAATAAATTGACGGCCCTCTCTTATATTAGCTGTTATACTATATGTAAACAGCCAATGGGGAACTCTCTCTGACAGCTTTATTCAGGTTATTTGACATGGGAAGGTATCCCCCGTACCACGGATATAACCATATGCAACAAATGACACATAAAAAGATGTAAAAAGAGGTCTTGGTATGCTAATGACAACGGTGTCTGAGTTGTCCAGCAACTTGCCACACTTGTTGGTTGTCAATGTTGAAGTTTCATCGTATTTAGTGAATATTCAACTGTCACAAATTGTTACTGTACTATATACAGTGTACAGTAATAGCCTTAGTTAGCTGTAACTGTTTCGGCAGCCAAAAATAGTACAATTAAAGTATAAACATCAAAGTTGGCTTTTAAAATGTGGTTTTTCAATTGTAACTTTTGAAGTTTTGTACTCTGACTGTCCCAACGAACTACATAGGCTCCACGGTGTTTTGATTTCCCCTTTTAAAATGTGGTTTTTCAATTGTAACTTTTGAAATTTTGTACCCGGACTGTCCCAACAAACTACAAAGGAGCCTTTGTAGTTCGTTGGGACAGTCCGGGTACAAAACTTCAAGTTACGATTGAAAAACCACATTTTAAAAGGGAAACAAAAATGAGAACTACACTAACTTGTGGCTCCACACCTAACCTAACACAGGAACTGTATCCTTACCAACCGAGGGGGGGGGAGGGGACTAGCCTGTGAACACCCTTAGGCTGCCGCATTCTTAGCTTACCTTAAGACTAAATCTCAACCCTGAGTTTGCTTCCCAAGTGACTTCACTCCTCGCAAGGTAAAACTAAAAAAACTAAATCCTAATACTTTGTAAATTATAAAATTAGCTTTATATCATATTTCGGAGCCTTTGTAGGGTGACGGCCAGATCCCGTAGAAAACGGGAATATTCTGAACTGTGGCCGTCGTTCTAAAAACAACTTTGGCGGGAGAAGCTAACTTAAAAAACCCACCTAACCTATGCTAAAAGCCGTATCCTTACCCAGGGGGGCTTTGCCCTCCCGGAACCCCCCTTACACAACATATTTAAGATCCGTAGACCATTTCCAAACGTTTTTATTCTATACAAGATAACAGTCGCAGCGATAATAAGCAAATTAGGACGCTTGCCCGTAGCGCCACAAACTACCCCATATTTATGACCAAAATATACTTCCTAATAAATAAAATATATTTGACAAGTAATAAAGTTTATACGGTACCTGTTCTAACGAACTGCATTTGTTTCAACCCATAACCAAGAATCGCTGGGAACTAATAACCGAGGTTATCAAATTCGAAGTTTGTATAACTGATAATCAACTGACGCGCGTAGCGATACACGTTCCGCTTGGCAGAGCATGTGAGCAATGAGATAATGTTTGAACATGAGCAAAGAGCACATATGGTGGAACATAAACCAATAAATCGTTAGATCAATTAAGTATGGAGGTATTTGTAATACGATGAACACTGTTACGAACGATTCCATAGAAAATGGAGTGGAAAGTCAAGTTTTCTCTAAGTCCCAAAGTCCTAGCGACTAAAATCTCTAGTGTTTTGACTGTTTCATTAATATTACACGATAATCGACCCACCATAACTGAAACCCTAAGAATTTCCGCCAGAAATCATTATCAAAAACGTTCAAAACACCTATAAAAGCAATATTCCAGTTTTTATAACTGTAAGAAATATTGTTTTAATGTAACAATTTATAGTTTTGGGGCGTATGTATGATAGCGGCCACCTGTATGTACGGTTACAGCTGACTAAGAATACGGCAGTGTGAGGGGGATATGCAAGGACACGGTTTGTAGATTAGGTTAGGGGGAGAAATTTACATTAGCTGGAACTGTCCGCTGATATACAAAGGCTCCACAATCTCTTAGTATCGAGCATTTCTTTATCAGTCATAACTTTTGAAATGTTACACCTGATCTGTCCCAAGAAACCACAAAGGCTCCGAAAATTGGGAGCTTTTGTATATCAGCAGCCAGTTCCTGCCACGTGGATTAAAAACGCACATCAATTAACCTAAACTTTCACCCTAACGTAACCTACAAGGCTTGTCCTTACGTACATACCTAAGGGGGGAGGGGGGATAACGGACCTCTGCGACCCCCTTTACACCGACGTATACTAAGTTAGCCGTAATCATAAATACAGGTGGCCGCTATTATACATAACCCCAAAAATTGTAAAAAAAATTGTATTAATGTAAAATAAATCCAAAAATAGTAATTAATGAATAATTATTCGTTCCTGTCCGGTGTGACGGTCTGAACGATCCCCCGGTCTCAGAAGTCAGTAAATATTTCTGAAACTATTCATTTGCGACGGGAACGAGTGTCAGTTTCGAAGAGAGCATAATTTTTTCTATAAGAAAAAGTAGTTTTTTTCCTAGTCTACATTGCCCTGTAATACACTACAATAAAAGCCAGAATTCTACTTGATATTCTGCGCATACACGAACATTACCGTTTGCCAGTGCATACGAGGTTGATGTTTTATTTTCCTGTAATGTTAGCGTGCGCAGCTCAACATTACCGCTTGCCAGTAGATACGAGCTTGATGTTTTATTTTCATACGAGCGAAGCGAGCTGATGGCGGAAAAGATTAGAAAGTTTTGAACTATGGTGTTACAGAAGAGTCCTTAGGATAAGCTGGATTGAGAAAAAGACTAACGTGGAAGTTCTACAAAAGATCAATATCGAAAAAAGATTACTTGACATTTTGGATGAAAGAAAACTAACTTTTATTGGACACCAGGTTCGGAAACACAATACTCTGGAAAGAACGCTACTAACTGGATCAGTCTATGGTACAAGAACGAGAGGAAGGCCTAAAACTAGATTGAGTGACAATATCATGGAGATGTGCGGGCTAACGATGGTGGAGTTGGAAAGGAAGGCTCAAGACCGGAATGAATGGAGAAGTTTTGTGCAGAGGGCCACGGAATGGAGAAGTTTTGTGCAGAGGGCCACGGAATGGAGAAGTTTTGTGCAGAGGGCCACGGAATGGAGAAGTTTCGTGCAGAGGGCCACGGAATGGAGAAGTTTCGTGCAGAGGGCCACGGAATGGAGAAGTTTCGTGCAGAGGGCCACGGAATGGAGAAGTTTCGTGCAGAGGGCCACGGAATGGAGAAGTTTCGTGCAGAGGGCCACGGAATGGAGAAGTTTCGTGCAGAGGGCCACGGAATGGAGAAGTTTCGTGCAGAGGGCCACGGAATGGAGAAGTTTCGTGCAGAGGGCCACGGAATGGAAAAGTTTCGTGCAGAGGGCCACGGAATGGAGAAGTTTTGTGCAGAGGGCCACGGAATGGAGAAGTTTTGTGCAGAGGGCCACGGAATGGAGAAGTTTTGTGCAGAGGGCCACGGCCGTTCGACATCGAACACCCCGTACTTGATGATGATGGAGCGAGCTAATGGCGGAAAAAGAACCATTATACGATGTCAAGGAGAATTCCGAGACCGGGGGATCGTTCAGACCGTCACACCGGACCACCCACTCATCTTTCGGGTATTTTCCGCCAATCCCCAAAACCTTAATTGAGCTACTAAGCTTTCAAACATCAAATTTTAAATGTCTATGATATATTAGAGTTAGAAGAATATCAATTTAGAAACAGGCCTATAAATAATAGGTATTAGGAATGCGGTAATACCTAAATTACGTCAGGATAACTAGATAACTATACCTATAGAAGTGTTATATCTATGATTAGATGACGAAAAGCTTTCATAATAACTTATATACTTATTTTCAATGTAATTATTTACCAAAATTATTATTATATGATTAAATTCGTACATTATTTAGGCCTAAAGAAATAGGTATTACGAATACGGTAATGCCTAAATTACGTCAGGATAACTATACCTATAGGTGTTATATCTATGATTAGATAAAGAAACGCTTTGATAATGACTTATATACTTATTTTCAATGTAATTATTTACCAAAATTATTATTAAATGATTAAATTCGTACATCATTTAGGCCTAAAGAGTCCAGGTCTGTATTAAGGTGAGACAAAACGTTAAGTCTATAACTGTTAATAGAGTGAGGATGATTATATTTCATGTAAGGATATAAAGACCTATTTTGCACCCTGTCAATTTATAGGACCACAAGGTGACCCCCCAAATGACCCCCAAAAAATTTTGACGTAATCTTGACCTGTTGTGTTGACATCATCCCACTCTGCCAAAATGGCAGATATCCCTACCCTATTTCGGGCCCATTTACACCATTAACACCACGTCTCCGCACATTTTTTAGGGTGTACGGGTTAGCATACACCCCTAAGATGTAATTCGTAATAAGGAATGCTTACCTTCTGTCCCGTGAGGTCTAATTATTATTAATTTACTTGAAGCATCTGCTTTTTGGCTCTTTTTATTTGTTTCCGGTAAGGTGGAACTGACTGGTGTGACACGTGCTGCCATCTAGTGGCTGAATTTGACGTCAACACAGATAGCGTCATAGAGAATCTAGTTCATGGGGGACTTGCTGATTTTATTGTTATTATTATTATTATTACTATCCAAGCTACAACCCTAATTGGAAAAGCAAGATGCTATAATTTTGATGTTGTTGATAGTTTATTATATGACATGTCTGTTTTGACGTTGTTTCTTATTTTAGAATGATTTATTTTTAATTTGTTTTCTTCATTTATTTATTTCCTTATTTCCTTTCCTCACTGGGCTATTTTTCCCTGTTGGAGCCCCTGGGCTTGTAGCATCTTGCTTTTCCAACTAGGGTTGTAGCTTGGATAGTAATAATAATAATAATAATATAAGCCCAGGGGCTCCAATAGGGAAAAATAGCTCAGTGCGGAAAGGATATAAGGAAATAAATAACTGAAGAGAACAAATTAACAATAAATCATTCTAAAAAAAAGTAATGTCAAAAGAGATATATCATATGTAAACTATTAACAACGTCAACAACAAATATGTCATATATAAACTATAAAAAGACTATGTCCGCCTGGTCAACAAAAAAGCATTTGCTCCAACTTTGAACTTTTGAAGTTCTACTGATTCAACCACCCGATTAGGAAGATCATTCCACAACTTGGTAACAGCTGGAATAAAACTTCTAGAGTGCTGCGTAGTATTGAGTCTTATGATGGAGAAGGCCTGGCTATTAGAATTAACTGCCTACCTAGTATTACGAACAGGATAGAATTGTCCAGGGAGATCTGAATGTAAAGGATGGTCAGAGTTATGAAAAATCTTATGCAACATGCATAATGAACTAATTGATCGACGGTGGGAATTCTTTTCTTCTTTTGGGGGGATTAATTACGTTTATTTTAATGTTATAATATTTGCTTTATGTCTTCTTCCTCCACCACCGCTGTCCCTACATTAAGGGGTCGGTTTCCTGATGTGTCCTCTTCAATGCCTTCTATCAAAGGTATCCTCTTCCATCTATTCAAATTTAATAATAATAATAATAATAATAATAATAATAATAATAATAATAATAATAATAATAATAATAATAATAATAATAATAATAATAATAATGTTTATTGGACAAAAACATATTTACATACAAAATATTTACAAAAAAAAGACTCGATCCAAGCCCATGTGGAGCAGAGCTCTTCGGGCAATAATACAAATAAAATATCATAAATTAAAAAAAAAATATAAAAAGTAAATATTGATATAGATAAACTAAATGTACACATACATATACACAAGTATATACATATGCATACATATACACATACATATACAAATGTTTCTTCTTTGGGAAATAATCATATCTACAGTATTACATTGCGTTATAATATTTGCTAATTTTATCGGGATTCTTTTCTTCTTTTTGGTAAAAACTTAACATACAATGAATAACTGAAATCTGAGGAAGTTGGGCCTTGTGCTATATTGGCTCCTACCTTCTCGAGATTCCCTTCCAATGACTTAGGTATAGTCCTTAGTGCTCCTATTATTATTGGCACCATTTATACAAGCATATTCCATAACCTTTTTACTTCAATTAGAAGGTCCTGGTACTTTATTATTATTATTATTATTATTGTTGTTATTATTATTATTATTATTATTATTATTATTATTATTATTATTATTATTATTATTATTATTATTATTATTATTATTATTATTATTATTATTATTATCATTATTATTATTATTATTAGCTAAAGTACAACCATACTCGGAAAAGCAAGATGCTATAATCCCTAGATTTCCAATACGGAAAACAGCCCAGTGAAGAAAGGAAATAATGAAACAGATAGAAAAGTGTGCCTGATGTACCCTCAAGCAAGAAAACTCTAATCCAACGCAGTGGAAGACCATAGTACAGAGGCTATGGTACTACCCAAAACTAGAGAACAATGCTTTGATTTTAGAATGTCCATCTCCTAGAAGAGCTGCTTGCCATAGATAAAGTCTCTTCTATTCTTACCAAGTGGAAAGTAGCCACTGAACAATTACAGTGCAGTAATTAACCCCTCGGGTGAAGAAGAATGGTTTATGGTTAGCTTAGTGTTGTCATGTGTATAAAGAATGAGGAGAATGTGTAAAGAATAGGCCAGACTATTTGGTGTACGTGTTGGTAAAGAAAGAAATGAGCCGTAACCAGGGAGGGATCTAATGTAGCACTAACTGGTCAGTCAAAGGAGTCGAAAGGACCCAATAACTTTTTAGCAGTAGTATCTCAACGGATGGCTGGTGCCTTGGCCAATCTATTAAATCAATAGTTTTTCTTTATTGTGCTATCTTTAAAGAATCTATATACGCAAAGTCTTGGGACGTTTGCTTATTCTATCAGGATTCATTCCTGTTTCATAGAGTTTTGTCTTTTTGAATTAATATTCGTTTGGAGCGAGGTGTACCAGAGATTCCTGTGTCTAACTTTGCCTGTAATTCTGTAAAGAACAAGAGATCAAAACTTATATGGTGTCCTCCCTCCTTACTCCTAGATATATCTATTACGTAATACCTATATAATATTAGCATCACCTTACAAGCGGTTCAAAGACACGGTGCTTTATGTGTTTACTGTTTTCCTTCGAAAACATAAATATAATACATCATTGCCCGAAGTTTTATTTCAACTACTGTACTGTATATTTAAACAATATCTGCCTGTCAAGAAAATTTTCTTTTGTGATGTAAAAAGTATAGGACTTTATCTCATAATTTTTGTCTTTGAAGTTATGGAAAGAACGCAGAGCTAAAATTCAAATGTCTGGTATGTTTAAATTCTCAAAGTTCTAAGCTGAACCTTAACTTAAGGTTAAGTTAAGGTGATACCAGGTGAATAGCATCCTATTAACAAACTGGTAATCAACAGTAAAAATCCTTTTATTATTATTATTATTATTATTATTATTATTATTATTATTATTATTATTATTATTATTGTTATTATTATTATTATTATTATTATTATTATTATTATTATTATTATTATTATTATTATTATTATTATTATTATTACTGGCTAAGCTACAAGTCTAGTTGGAAAAGCAGATTGCTATGAGACCAAGGGCTTTAACAGAAAAAACATAGCCCATTGAGGAAAAGAAATAAATAAACTATAAGAGAAGTAATAAAAATGAAAACATATTATAAAAACAGTAACAACATTAAAATAGATCTTTCATAAATAAACTATAAGAAAGGGTCTTATGTCAGCCTGTTATTATTATTATTATTATTATTATTATTATTATTATTATTATTATTATTATTATTATCAAATGCTAAGCTACAACCCTACTTGGAAATAAGCCCAGGGTCTCCAACAAAGAAAATAGCCCAGCGAGGAAAGAAAATAAGGAAAAATAAAATATTTTAAGAATAGTAACAACATTAAAATGAATATTTCCTATATAAACTTTAAAAACTATAGCAAAACAAGAGGAAGAGAAACTAGATACAACAGTGTGCCCGAGTGTACCCTCAAGCAAGAGAACTCTAACCCAAGACAATGGAATACAGAGGCTGAGGCACTACCCAAGACTAGAGAACAATGGTTTGATTTTGGAGTGTCCTTCTCCTAGAAGAGCTGCTTACCATAGCTGAAAAGTCTCTTCTACCCTTACCAAGAGGAAAGTAGCCACTGAAATTAGAGTGCAGTAGTTAACCCCTTGAGAGAAGAAGAATAGTTTGGTAATCTCAGTGTTGTTAGGTGTATGAGGACAGAGGAGAATCTGTAAAGAATAAGCCAGACTATTCGGTGTCTGTGTAAGCAAAAGGAAAGAACCGTAACCCGAGAGAAGGGTCCTATGTAGTACTGTTTGGCCAGTTAAAGGACCCCATAACTCTTTAGCGGTAGTACCTCAACGGGCGGTTAGTGCCCTGGCCAACCTACTACCTTCAACATAAAATACATTAATTGTAAGTATTTGTATTTGAAATAAGCTTTTGCATGGCCAATTTCTTATCTCTGATAGTTACAAATTATCATTCATTTTAAACGAATTCTAAACGTAAAGTAATTTAGATCAGCCCCATATTTAAAGGTGTCTGGTTTCAGTTCAAGTTTCCTCGGAATAGATGCTGCATCACCAGACCGACATCCGGGCAAGCCTAACCACAGCAATGGCCTCCCTAACAAACAGCTTAAACTCATGGTCTTGAGCTGTCCTATGTGAACACGTTACCACTCTACTAGCCAGGAGGTGTTTACTCATCCAAATCCATTAGATTATGAACTAATCCAAAGATTTCTCGTATAAACACGTAAGCCAGGTTCGACTGGGGCTAATCTCCAATCTCTTACAGGTTCAGCGTGGCAACCAATGAGTTCCAATCATCATTTATTTTACGTTTGTTTACTCTCTCTCTCTCTCTCTCTCTCTCTCTCTCTCTCAGCATGGAAACCAAGAGTTTCAATCATCATTTATTTTACATTTGTTTACTCTCTCTCTCTCTCTCTCTCTCTCTCTCTCTCTATCAGCATGGGAACCAAAAGTTTCAATCATCATTTATTTAACATTTGTTTACTCTCTCTCTCTCTCTCTCTCTCTCTCTCTCTCTCTCTCAAACCAAGAGTTCAATCATCATTTATTTCATGTTTGTTTACTCTCTCTCTCTCTCTCTCTCTCTCTCTCTATCTCTCTTTCTCTCTCTCTCTCTCTCTCTCTCTCTGAAACCAAGAGTTTCAATCATCATTTATTTTACGTTTGTTCACTTTCCCCTGCTCTCTCTCTCTCCTCTCTCTCTCTCTCTCTCTCTCAGCATGGAAACCAAGAGTTTCAATCATCATTTATTTAACGTTCGTTTACTTTCCCCTGCTCTCTCTCTCTCTCTCTCTCTCTCTCTCTCTCTCTCTCCCGAGCCGTCTAAAAGCTTAGCAAATTCCTATTCGCTCTACTAAATATCCCGTAATTTTACAAATACAAATTATAGTTTTCTGAAATCTATTTTATGGTTAAATACAGCGGATCATTCATGATGATAATAATAATAATAATAATAATAATAATAAATATTGATACTACTACTACTACTACTACTACTACTACTACTACTACTACTACTACTACTAATAATAATAATAATAATAATATCGACATAATTGTGGCATGGAATAGTTGATTATAATAAAACGTATGTAATGAATAATAATAATAATAATAATAATAATAATAATAATAATAATAATAATATCCACATAATTGTGGCATGGAATAGTTGATTATAATAAAAAGTATGTAATGAATTATGATTAAAAAGATGGGCTTGCTTGTAAGGATTAGACTCAATTAAAAACATGAATAATGATAATGAGCAAAAAATTTCTTTGATTTTAATTTCATACAGTTGATTTTTACAATGTGTAATTTATTAGTATTATGTATAGAATTTCTCTACATACAATTAGCATCTCAAATATATAATTTATCTGAATAATCATTGTTTACCCGGAATTATTCTGACTGAGCTGGTGTTCTTTTGAAGAATATAAGTTTATCTTCAAATTTTTTTTTTATTTTACATTTTTTAAAACCATTATTGATATTCAAATTTAAATCTAGCTACATTCTCTGTAAGATTTTCATATTTCTCATCGTTTTCTGGTACGGATAAATGAATACAAAGAGTAAAAAACATATTGCTTAAGCTCTTCAATAAATTGCATAAATTAGTTTAACGAAAACACAAATATCACACGAAACCCTTTAAGAATATAAACTTAGACCGAAGACTGCCAGAAATCAACGCTTATGTATAAAGGAAAGAGAGAGAGAGAGAGAGAGAGAGAGAGAGAGAGAGAGAGAGAACTTAAATTTCACAAATCAAGAAACTATATAATTCTCTAGTACTATAAAACCATTTGCCCCTATTCTGAGAGAGAGAGAGAGAGAGAGAGAGAGAGAGACGAAAAGAAACAATAGAATAACGATAACGATAAGTCTAAATTTAGACAGTAGACTGCCAGAAATCAACGCTTATATATAAAGGAGAGAGAGAGAGAGAGAGAGAGAGAGAGAGAGAGAGAGGAAAAGAAAACATGAGACTAACGATAACGATAAGTCTAAAACTTAGACCGAAGACTGCCAGAAATCAACGCTTATGTATAAAGGAAAGAGAGAGAGAGAGAGAGAGAGAGAGAGAGAGAGAGAGGAAAAGAAACATAAGAATAACGATAACGATAAGTCAAGACACTAATGCGATTACAGGCTGTGACGTAACGCTCGAGGAGTCGATGACAAAGCACCGTGACTGAACTTATGAGGAATTTGTAACGATTATTATCGACTCACAGGACACAATTCGTCCTTGTACTTTCTATATACTCGAGAGCTGTGTAGTTCTTTTCTCTTCTTCATTTTCTTCTTCCTCTTCTTCTTATTATCATTATTATTAATTATTATTATTATTATCATTATTATTAAAAACAGAACCCGTGTAAATACACGAAATTATATTTTCAATACTAATTATCTTGTTCCTAACCTATACATGTTTGAATGAAATGTCCCGAGATTAATTTTATAATCCATGGAATTGATAGAACTATTTTTTTTCTAATATATAAAAAGAGTTAGGTGCTAAAGACAAAATTGGGAAAACTATATAAGATGTGTTTTGGTTAAGTAATCAAAATCTAATGTGAATTTGTAAGAGTATACCATGAAATTATTTCTGTTTTCTTTAAAGCGAGAATTTGTAAGAGTATACCATGAAATTATTTCCGTTTTCTTTAAAGCGAGAAATTGTAAGAGTATACCATGAAATTATTTCCGTTTTCTTTAAAGCGTGAATTTGTAAGAGTATACCATGAAATTATTTCCGTTTTCTTTGAAGCGTGACACAACATAAATAACACACACACTATCGTAGTAATATATAGATTATTAGCCAAGCTATAACTCTAGTGGAAAAGCAGGATGCTATAACCCCCAAGGGGTCCCAACAGGGATAAAAAACACAGTGAGGAAAGGAAAAAAAAGGAAATGAATAAACTACAAGAAAAGTAATGAACAATTAAAGTAAAATATTTTAAGAACAGTAACAACATTAAGATATATCTTTCATATATAAACTATAAACACTTAAAAAAAAAACAAGAAGAAGATAAATAAGATAGAATAGTGTGCCCGAGTGTACCCTCAAGCAAGAGAACTCTACCTCAAGGCAGTGGAAGACCACGGTACAGAGGCTATGGCACTTCCCAAGACTAGAGAACAATGGCTTGGTTTTGGAGTGTCTTTCTTGAAAGACCGAACAGAATCATATTTTGTACATGATGTAAAATATGAATTTATCCATAATTAGAAGTAAAAAGAGTCAATAAGTTTCTTATACATCCTATCAGTTTAAACTTTATTCAGAGGAATAAGCCTTAAGGCGTTGCTAGGCCTATGCCTCGTAATCTAGGCAGCGTAATCTAGGCCTATAAAGTGAATTGTGTTTTTCCAACAAACAAGGAAGAATGACCTTAACTATAAGTGGCACTACAGGTAATAAATATACTGTATCAGAGAAATCAGACATTATAGAATAGGCCTACATATTTTAGCCCTTAACCAAATGGAATTTTTATGATGATATTATGTAGATATATATCATAAAGCAATCATTCAAATTGTTACTTGTTTTTTTTAATAAAGACTATTATTTTCCTGAGTCTGGCAATTATTTCGTAATATTTTGGATTGTTATGTACGAGAATTGAGAAGGTACTACAGAGTACAATAAGTGCAGTTCTCTCTCTCTCTCTCTCTCTCTCTCTCTCTCTCTCTCGCAAGGTAAGCATATTCAGGAATATCATTGTGCGGTAAAAGGTAAAATACTTTTTTTCTCTTGTAAATTAATTCAGGAATATTTCAATATGATTCATTTTTTTCATCTATAAGTAGATTAGAATAATTATTTATTTATCTATTTATCATTAGTTTTAGACGTTTATTAACAGGATAAAGTCTACCATGATATTTAAAAAAAAAATAAATAAATAAACAAAACATAATTAATCTGTCGTTATTCATTAAGACATTGTATATAAGTAACATTATCAGCCTAATATGGTTTGGAAAAGCTAGCAAAATGGAAAGTAAAGAAATATATATATATATATATCCAAATAAGCCATATATATTTTTGATACATTAATGTCTGGATTCTCTTAACGACCTGGGGCTCTGATCGTTAAGAGAATCCAGACATTAATATATCAAAAATATATATGGCTTATTTGAATATGAAAAACACGTCTAAATGTGCAAAATTTATCATATATATATATATATATATATATATGTATATATATATATATATATATATATCGTTTTTTCGTGAATCTAGGAATGAATAAAATATTCAATATAGCCATGCGAAAAATATTACAAAATTAGTCTGGACGTGACTCTGCGTACGAGAGAGAGAGAGAGAGAGAGAGAGAGAGAGAGAGAGATATGGGGGAACTTTTTCCATCGAAATTGTCAAGAACAGCCTATGATGAAGAGTCCAAATAGCCTGAACGAGAGAGAGAGAGAGAGAGAGAGAGAGAGAGAGAGAGTTGGTTTACCGAAATCATCAAGAACAACTTATGAAGACGAGTTAAAGAATGAATTAATCTCAGTGACGAAAATTTGATGACCAGAATTGAAAAATAGCGCAATTGGTCTATTTGCTTATTATTTAAAATAAAAAATCTAATAGACGCCGCTGTTAGATCTCAGAATAAAAACAGCTATTAGACAGTTTCTCAAAGTAACAGCCAGTTTCCGAAAGCATACACAAAGTTGTAACCAAAGGTTGTAACAATTTATAACAAGACGTCACTTGGAACTGTTTGAACATTTTCTTTTTAGTGTATATGGAGAAGTGTTAAGTGAATTGGTTATAGAAGTTCTATTGAAGGAACAGTGCAGAGTATTTGAAAAAAAAATAGTTTTCACGCTGCAAAGTATTTGAAAAAAATAGTTTTCACACTGCAAAGTATTTTTAAAAAATAGTTTTCACAACATAGGACTATTGCTAGCCACGTGCCGAGAGCTAGAGTGGTCCCAGCTTAGGAAAGGTATGTCTACTGTAATAACTCTCGCCTATTCTTTTATCTTTGTTCATTGAGAAGTGTTAAAAAGGTTATTTAAGTTCCATTGAAGGAACAGTGGAGAGTATTTGAAAAAAAAAAAATAGTTTTCATAGCATAGGACTATTGCTAGCCACGTACCGAGAGCTAGAGAGATCCCAGCTTAGGAAAGGTATGTCTACTGTAATAACTCTAGACTTTTCTTTTATTTTTGTTCATTGAGAAGTGTTAAAAAGGTTATTTAAGTTCCATTGAAGGAACAGTGCAAAGTATTTGAAAAAAATAGTTTTCACAACATAGGACTATTGCTAGCCTCGTACCGAGAGCTATAGTGATCCCAGCTTAGGAAAGGTATGTCTACTGTAATAACTCTCGCCTATTCTTTTATCTTTGTTCATTGAGAAGTTTTAAAAGGTTATTTAAGTTCCATTGAAGGAACAGTACAGATTATTTGAAAAAAGTAAATAGTTTTTACAACATAGGACTATTGCCAGCCACGTACCGAGAGCTAAAGTGATCCCAGCTTAGGAAAGGTATGTCTACTGTAATAATTCTAGACTTCTTTTATTTTTGTTTTATCATCATCTATATGTGGTACACTACAGTATATGTGATTTTTTTTATGGTTGGTGAAGATGTATAATATCAATTTCTATATTATAACTATTCTTTAACTTTTATAATTCACGAGTTTTCATCTTCAACATTAACCATATTCATCTGTTTTGGTTTGAGATATTATTTAACTATGTATGGTTGAACTTACAAAGGTTTGTTTATGTAATTTTTAAAGTAATGTAGTTAACCCATCTAATGCCCTTGTCACTTGATGGGTTATTAGAAAGATAACCCTGAAATATATTGCTTTTAGTTTTGACCAAGCCACTTCTTACGTAAAATGGCACAATGTATCACAGATTTAATTTCCAAATACTTTTACACCGAACAGATTTACATTCTCAATACTTTAGTGCCAAATCATGTTGGCAACCATATTTTGTCATTTGGAATTTGCCTTGGAATGTAGAAACAGTGGCCACTTAAAATTTTCCACATTTTCTTTAGTTAGGAATGACCTTAAATTATTTTGAAACATCACACGAAATAAGTTTTCTTTCTTATATCCCACGATTAAAGCTAGCTCCGAGATCATATATATACTTAATAGATAAACTATAGTTTAACTTTTGAGGGTCTTTACTTTTTAAAATATGGTCATGGTCTTGGAGTGGCCGATGTGGTAACGTCCTTGACTGGTGAACGCCAGACTGGGGTTAAGTCCGGCTCAGACTCTTTAGTTTCTTTGGTCGCTGCAACCTCACCATCCTTGTAAGCTAAGGATGGGGGGTTTGGGGGAGCCTGCAGGTCTATCTGCTGAGTTAAAAGCAGCCACTGTTTGGCCCTTGTATATATGGTCAGGTTCTCTCTCTCTCTCTCTCTCTCTCTCTCTCTCTCTCTCTCTCGGCTCACTCTTTAGTTTCTTTGGTCGCTGCAATCTCTCCATCCTTGTGAGCTAAGGATAGGGGTTTGGGGGAGCCTATAGGTCTATCTGCTGAGTCATAAGCAACCCATTGCCTTACCCTTGTATATAGGGTCCCTCTATGGTATAGTTCTGATCGATAGAGCTATGTCAGTCTCTTGCCTCTGCCATTCATGAGCGGAATTTAAAAACATTAATATAACTTTAAAAACATTAATATATTTTATCACTTACTGGTAGTATGTAGACTCAGGATTGTCGAAGTGGTGGACTGTGATAGTACCAACATCTAGGCCTTGGATTAAACATTCCATCTTAATGTCTTCGAATTAAACCTCGATCAATTATACGTGTTCCAATCTCCTAAATAGTTCTGAGTATTGATAGTCCATGCCACTCCCGATATCCCTGTAGAGAACTTCGACTCTACACAGTGTGAGGTTCCTTCAGGATAAGTGTGAGGTTCCTAAACGCTCTTCTTGGTTGCTGTGACCCGCATTGTTCGATGTAAAGCAAATTGCCACTTTATGTTGTTGTAAAAATGTAGGATGGAGAAAGAAAACTTTTATTCAATGTGAGTTGACTGAAATGTTCATATACTATCAGTTTATGCATTGAAATATGACTATTTATATATTTATATACAGGTAAACATTAACATTATATTCATACATAAATATATTACTATTAATTAGCGGGAAAATATATGATTATATTGATATTAAAAGATTCATATGACTGCGCATAAAGTTGTCATATATATATATATATATATATATATTGTGCGTGTGTCAAGGGTCGTAGTTCCATCATTAAGTAACATTTTATATTTAACAATAACTTGCTAATGTTAAACTATTTCTTTAAAAAAATAACTTAACATAACATTTTTAGCTTAAATATAATTTGCTAGTTTTCATATTCCTAACTTAAAGGTGTATTATTGTATAACTATATAGTAAAACAATACAATTTAACAGAGAGAGAGAGAGAGAGAGAGAGAGAGAGAGAGAGAGAGTGTGTGTGTGTTATTGTACAAATGTTTATAAACAGAGAGAAACTTAAGATGTCAGTCCAAGGTCTTCAACAGATAGAAAAAAACAGTTCGAAAATAGGGGAATAATGAAATTAATAATCTAGGAAAAGTAACGAAAGCATAATAAATATCACAAAATCAGTACACAACGTTAAAATAGTCATATATAAACTATTCATTCATGTCAGTCCCACGCTTCAACATAAAAACATTCCGTTGCAAGATTTTAACTATGAAGTTCAAAGCGTAGGAGTCTAGGCTACAGAGCCTGCTATTTGGGAGTAGGCTCTTTTACAGTCTACACTGCTGCAGGCCATTCAATAAGGAAGGCTCTGTTGTTAAAAGTTTGATTCGAGAATTCGACGTTAAAGCTATTTATAAGATATTTAACAGAAATTTAATCATTATGGTATACATGATACAGGCCTTGTTCTTAATTTTATTTTAACTTTATTCTCTATAGATCTACAGTGTATAAAAGCGTTATTTAACTTTATTAGTCTATAGATCTACAGTGTATAAAAGTTTATTTTAACTTATTATGCCTATAGATCTACAATGTATAAAAGCCCCTGTGGCATTTTCACACACACAGGGTCTAGGTCTAAGCCAAGATCTTTAGACCTTGGTCTAAGTGATGTCAGACAGAGTAGCCGATCGTGACTAGCTACGGTCTAATTGGTCTACCATAAAGTCAAAGAAAAGTCCTTCAAAATGAAGGGAACAGTGCTTACCCCCATATATAATGGGCAAAAAACATTTTAATAAGAAGATTATCTATAAATCTAAAGTGTATGAAGTCTCTGTGGCATTTAAACACACACACACACACACACACACACACACCACACACACAGAAAGAATTATACGTTAAACCCACAAAGCATTTGAAGCAAAATCCTTGCAAAGGCATTCTCCCCCTCGTCCTTTGAAAGGAAGGATCCAGAAATAAAACGTCTTCACATTAGACAAATTTGCCTTTAGCACAAAACTAAAAGGACTTATTCGGTAATTACATTTAAAGTTAATATCAAATCCTCTCTGCTTGATAACCTTTTAAAAGTTGTTTATACATTACAGGATAATCTAATCTAAAGTAGCACAAAATTAGGCTACGTCCGGTAGATGCGATAGGAATATATTAGGCATTCTCTCTCTCTCTCTCTCTCTCTCTCTCTCTCTCTCTCTATGTATGTATGTATGTATGTATGTATGTATGTACATATGTATGTACATGTGTATGTACATGTGTACAGTGTATATATGGATATTATACACACACACACACACATATATATATATATATATATATATCTATAGTATATATATATATACAGTATTTTATATATATATATATATCTATATACAGTATTTTATATATATATAATATATATACACACAGTATGTAATGTATATATATATATATATATATTATATATAGAATATATACATAGTATGTAATATATATATATCATATATATATATGTATATATATATATGTATTATACATATATATGTATATATATATGTATATATATATGTATATGTATATATATGTATATATATAAATATATATATATATATGAATATAAATATATATAATATATATATATATATATATATAAATTATACATATATAATATGTTTGATATATAATATATATGATATATAATATATAATATATATATAGATATATATATATGATATATAGAAATATATACATAATACACACACACACACACACACACACACATATATATATATATATATATCAAATTATATAACCATTTTTATTTATGTATACATACATTTATACTTGCATGTGTTTTTATAAATTTTTATATCCCTATCAATTTAACTAAAAAATAGCCAGTATATTTAATAGTTTAAATATTGTTATTCCTGGTATTAGCTGGTAAAAAAACTAAAATGGAAAGTCAAGCTTTTGTATAAATTATAATTCAATATGAAGAATTGGTAGTGTTAATGTCTCCTGTATACTTTTCATTACTATCTATGTTATCGCTTTACAGTCGTATCTTATCTCATGAGAACATAATCAAAATTATCACATGCTTCGGCAGTTAAAGTGAACTAACGAGCCTGACTTCACGTAGAATCGAAAATCTCGCACCTAAGCGTTTAACATTGAGCCTTATGGAATCACAGTCTCTGATGTCATGCTTTAGAATATAGCTAAGCGAAGTGTTGCTAGAACATTAATTAATTATCTATTTGCTTAGGTTAATTATCTTTAATAGATTAATTATATTTAAATGCAAGATACTAGGCTAGGCGAGGAATTAAAACTTCTAGAAGGTGCTCTTATGGAAGGTGAATTAACTTCTTTCTTTTGTAAGTAAAATGAAAAGGAGTAACTTTAACTTCGCGTTGGGCACAGTAGGGGTATACCACTTTCTCTCTCTCTCTCTCCTCTACCCAGTGTTCTTCTGCCAACGGATTTGTCATACAACGTACGTTGGAAGGCGCTGGCTAAACTAAGGATTTTTATTCCGTCCTGCAGAAAGAGGTGTGTGTGTGTGTATTCGTTTTTTGGGGACTTTTTTCTCTCCGTCTATGTAGGATTTTTATTCCGTCCTGCAGAAAGAGGTGTGTGTGTGTGTGTGCGTTTTTTGGGGGACTTTACTCTCTCCGTCTATGTAATTTAAGGTTTATTATTGAAATAATGAATTGAGTGTATTATCAAATAGCCTAAAATTTAGGTTTTTTTTTAAGTTGAAAGGCCGCTCATGAATGGCAGAACGAGCTAGTTTCATTAAGATAGCATTTTTCTCAACAATAAGCGTAATAGCTTATGAAGTTTCTTATACAAAGTGTTATTTTTATTGAAATAACTTCATGAATTAAGTGTATTATCAAATAACCTAAAAATTAGGTTTTTTAAAAGTTTAAAGGCCACTTATGAATGGCAGAACGAGCTAGTTTCATTAAGAATGAGCATTTTTTTTTCTCAACAATAAGCGAAATAGATTATGAAGTTTCTAATACAAAGTGTTGTTTGTATTGAAATAACTTCATGAATTGAGTGCATTATCAAATAACCTAAAAATTAGGTTTTTAAACAGTTTAAAGGCCACTCCTGAATGACAGAACGAGCTAGTTTCATTAAAATAGAGCATTTTTTTCAACAATAAGCGTAATGGGTTATGAAGTTTCTTATACAAAGTGTTATTTTTATTGAAATAACTTCATGAATTGAGTGTATTATCAAATAACCTAAAAATTAGGGTTTTTAAAAGTTTAAAGGCCACTCGTGAATGGCAGAACGAGCTAGTTTCATTAAGATAGTATTTTTTTTCAACAATAAGCGAAATATATTATGAAGTTTCTTATACAAAGTGTTATTTTTATTGAAATAACTTCATAAATTGAGTAAGAGTATCATCAAATAACCTAAAAAATAGGTTTTTAAAAGTTTAAAGGCCACTCATGAATGATAGAGCGAGCTGTAGTTTTTATGAACAATTAGCGTTATAAAATGAAGTTTTTTTTTTTATACAGTGTTTCTGTAACAAAATTATCTTTCGATACCTTTCTTGGTTTGCAGCCCTGATAAGGCTATCATTCGTATCAAATCAACTTGTGGTAGCTTCAAGTGAGGTAAGCTTATGGGCCAAGGTAAAAGTATTATCATAGTACTATTATGCAAACAAGACTACAACTCCGGTATTTATTCAATGTTAACCTTCCCCCCTTTCTGCTCTGGTAATTCCACACCAATCCTTCCCCCCTCCCCCAAGGTTTCCTAGGTAATCCTACCCCTCTAGGAGTTATCTAGTCAATTTCGCTTTATCTAAACAGCGTTGAATTCTGGGGAATTCTTAGGCTGGTAAGACATTGTCTTGAAGTGAATTATCAGTTAAAGTTATTTATTTTTATTTTTTTGATAGTTTATATATGAAAGATTTGTTTTAAAGTTGTTACTGTTCTTAAAGATGTCTTATTTTAATTGTTCATTGTGTCTCTTGTTTGTTTATTTCGTTATTTCCTTTCCTCGCTGGAATACTTTCCTTGTGGAGTCCTTAGGCTTATAGCATCCTGCTTTTCAATCTATGATTGTAACTTAGCAAATATTATTATTATTATTACTTCCTAAGCTACAACCCTGTTGGCTTATAGCATCCTGCTTTTCAATCGAGGGTTGTAGCTTAGCAAATATTATTATTATTATTATTATTACTTCCTAAGCTACAACCCTAGTTGGAAAAGCAAGCTGCTATAAGCCCCAGGGGCTCCAACACGGAAAATAGTCCAGTGAGGAAGAAAACAAGGCAAAATAAAGCATTTTAAGAAGAGTAACATGAAAATAAATATCTCCTATATAAACTATAAAAACTTCAACAAAACAAAAGGAAGAGAAATAAGATAGTGTGCTTGAGTGTACTCCCAAGCAAGTAATAATAATAATAATTTTTAAAGTACAGATATGTTAACTGTTAGAGAAATCCTATCAGTATGAGCTAGACCCATTAACCCATAGTGATACTCGTGGAGGGTAAAAAGAGAAATTGGGGGGGGGGGGGGGGGGGGGGCTATTATAGTTATATAACGCCTACAGCTTACAGACTATACTCTTAATCTCACTTAGCAGTAACAGATAATCAATGTCTTTATTCTCATTAATCAAACCATTGTTCTCTAGTCTTGGGTAGTGCCATAGCCTCTGTACCATGGTCTTCCACTATCTTGGGTTAGAGTTCTCTTGCTTGAGGGTACACTCGGGCACACTGTTCTATCTAATTTCTCTTCCTCGTGTTTTGTTAAAGTTTTTTATAGTTTATATAGGAGATATTTATTTTAATATTCTTAAAATATTTATTTTTTCTTTGTTTCCTTTCCTCACTGGGCTATTTTCCCTGTTGGAGCCCCTGGGCTTATAGCATTCTGCTTTTCAAACTAGGGTTGTAGCTTAGCAATTAATAATAATAATAATAATAATAATAATTAGAAAAAGCCGAAAACTGAAATAAGGACTTAGTGTAAGAGGGATATCTCTAGCCGCATTCCCACGCTAAGGACATTATTAAACCCAGTTAGAGAATGACGCATCCAATTGTGTCTAAGGATGATTTTCGGTACCTGCATTATGACTGTGTGTTTCTCGCTGCACTGACTATAGTGGGAAGGTTTCATATCGTTTGTTTGTTTGTTTAAAGGGCCATGACAGTGTAGAATAGTGTTTGTGAGAGTTAAACTCTTAATTCTTCCGAGTTTGTTCATCTGTTTGTTTGTTTAAAGGGTCATGTTAGCGGAAAATAGTGTTTGTGAGAGTTAAAATCTTAATTCTTCAGAGTTTGTTCATTGTTTGTATGTTTAAAGGGTCATGGCAGTGTAGAATAGTGTTTGTGAGAGCTAAACTCTTAATGGTTTAGCGTTTGTTCATTGTTTGTTAGTTTAAAGGGTCATGCCAGCGTAGAATATAGTGTTTGTGAGAGTTAAACTCTTAATTCTTCAGAGTTTGTTCATTGTTTGTTAGTTTAAAAAGGGCCATGCCAGCGTAGAATAGTGTTTGTGAGAGTCGAACTCTTAATTCTTCAGAGTTTGTTCATTGTTTGTATGTTTAAAGGATCATGCCAGAGTAGAATGTTTTTTTTTTTGAGAATTAAACTCCTAATGTTTCAGCGTTTGTTCGGTCATAATAAAATCTCTCTTCGAAATTGAGGTTCATTGTGTTTTGTATATTTCGACGTGAGAGAGAGAGAGAGAGAGAGAGAGAGAGAGAGAGAGAGAGAGAGTAAACTTAAGCCATTCCTACCATATAAATACCCAAATTCTTAATTGAGAGATGAAAATTAAAAAAAATTATAGTACCAATAATTTTGTATATTTACAGAGAGAGAGAGAGAGAGAGAGAGAGAGAGAGAGAGTATTTAAGCCACTCCTGCTACCATTAACACTCAAATTCTTAATCACAGAGATTGAAATTAGTTAAAACCATAGTAACAATCATTTTGTACATTAAACGTGCTTTAAACTTTTCGGCATACATACACACATACACCTATACGTACTTAGTTTTCTAATGAAAACACAATGTGTTTATACATCCATTTTAAATCAATTTGCTACTTTTTGTTTCTGTAGAAGATTTTATAGTAAATAGCCAATCTATATTTCTGTATTCATGACCTAAATAATGTTTTGATCCTTAAAAGACGAGGAGTAAAACAAAAGCAGGTTTTCCATAGCTGTAGTAACGTCCCTGACTGGTGATGCCAGACTTGGGTTATTGTCTCGCTCACTCATTTTCTTTGGTTGCTGCAACGCTCCATTCTTGTGAGCTAAGGATGTGGGGTTTGGGGGAGCTCATAGGTCTATCTGCCGAGTCATCAGCAGCCACTGCCTGACCCTCCTTGGTCCTAGCTTGGGTAGAGAGTGGGCTTGGGCGCTGATCATATGTATATATGGTCAGTCTAGGGCAATATCCTGCTTGATAGGGCAATGTTACTGTCCCCTTGCCTCTGCCATTCACGAGTGGCCTTTAAACGTTTAAATATATATATATATATATATATATATATATATATAATTACAGAAGGGAAACATCAGAGGCGTTATTAATATCATTATTAATTGCTAAGCTACAACCCTAATTGGAAAAGCAGGATGCTAAAAGCCAAGGGGCCCCAACAGGGAAAATAGCCCAGTGATGAAAGTAAAAAGGAAAAATAAAATATCTTAAGAACAGTAACAACATTAAAATAAATATTTCATATATAAACTTTGAATAATTAAAAAAAACAAGAGGAAGAGAACTTAGATAGAATAGTGTACCGGAGTGTACCCTCAAGCAAGAGAACACACTGTGCGCCTAGACATAATAATAAACTGCCAAGTGAAATGAAGGACCTAAAGGGAGCAATTGAATTTAAGAAGAAACTAAAGACATTACTTTTCACAAGATCATATGATTTGGAAGATGCTACAATCAAAGAATTGTATAAGTTATAATGAAAATGTTTCGTTAGATGATTAATATGGACCCGCCCGAGAAGTAGTTTACTCGACTTCAGTGGAGGGTTGGATTTAAACCCAAAAACAAATAAAAAAATAAAATAAACTTAATGCATATGTATCTTGTGTATGTATACTAAGAGAAACAACGTATGGATCAAAGCGAGCTTGAATACTAGTCTGTGTAGTTAGACAGTATTATAAAGGAATGCACAGCTGTTGACAGAGGGGAGAGTGGCAGACAGACATTCGTCTGGTTATGCTGATAGAAGGGGTTAGGTTGAGAGTTTTAATCGTTAGAAGATAATGTTAAAATGGTCTAAAATGGTTTACCCCAGAAGATAATTATTAAATACATGCGTATACGTACTTTATATGTATGTTTTGTGGAAGGTTTCTGTGCAGTTAGTTAATGAATTAATCTAAATCTAATGTATGAGTGTATGTATATGCATATGCATGTATGTATGTTGTAGTATGTAAGTAGTATATATACATACATACATACATACGTATATATATATATATATATGCACATCTATTACATACATATATATATATACATATATATATATATATATATATACACCTTTAGCAAATCAATTAGAGTAATTATCTTTTGTAACTTTTATAAAGTTGCACCCAAAGCTTTCGGCAACAACTTCTTCTGATAAACAGGAGACTATTAGATTAACTGCCTGCCTATTATGACGAACATGATAGAATTGTCCAGGAAGATCTGAATGTAAAGGATGGTCAGAATTATGAAATTGACTTAAGTTTAGCTCAACCAAACGTTAAGCAACACTTAGTGGGGAAGCTCTCCATTTCTCTAGCTTGTTACACACCATCTTATTGTAGGTTTTCCACACTTACAACTTTGATGTTTTTTTCTGTCTGTCTTAAATGTCATGTGTTGTATACGTGGCAGATTTTTTTTTATTGGCTGAGGTTTTAAAATGTCATGCTTTGCTTGTTTTCCTTCTTTTTCTTTATTGTACCATATTAGGCCTACATCAGTGAAAACTGTTGTTGTTGTTGTTGTTATTATTACTATTATTATAACACATTACTTCAGTTGTTGTTGTTGTTGTTATTACTATTATTATAAACACATTACTTCAGTGAAAACTTATTATTATTATTATTATTATTATTATTATTATTATTATTATTATATCTAGTGTTTTATTATGATTGTTGTTGTTATTGTTATTAATAGTTAAGCTGCAACTCTAATTGGAAAGGTAGGTTGTTGTTATTATTATTATTATTATTATTATTATTATTATTTTATTATGATTATTATTGTTGTTGTTGTTGTTGTTGTTAACAAGCTGCACCCTAGTTGGAAAAGCAAGTTATTATTATTATTATTATTATTATTATTATTATTAGTTAAGCTACAACCCTAGTTGGAAAAGCCCGATACTATAAGACCAAGGGCTTCGACAGGGAAAAATAGCCC